>NC_050191.1:20372670-20395170 GCF_008315115.2 Sander lucioperca | reverse complement strand
GCCCCAAACTATATTATCTCAGCGTATTACTGAAGACACAACAAAGTGATTAGTGGCAATAAATCACAGTATACAACTGCAATACTTACAGTATCACATACTATTAAGAATCACAATGTTGTGGCTTAATTGCTGACGAAGTGGGAGAAACGGTATATTTCAACCACAGAACAAAAGTGGTCTGTCAGGACTCCACAGATGACAAGGTGGTTTGATTTCACCTGATCAACTGTCTGATGCTTTAGGCTAATGGTAACTGAGGCCCAAAATTCCAACATGTAGTATAAGGCAGAGTGGAAAAAAGTCTGTGTTGTGGAATATCCAAGCACATACTTTTCCTTGTTCTTGTTTGACAATGTGGTTGTTCAATTAATTGAAAAAAAGATTTCACCAAAGGGATTCATATGTTTTAAAACTGCCATTGGACTAGTTGTCCAATTTTTTTTGGCAGTTTTCAGGGTACCAATGCAACCACCTGTGCTCATAAAGCAACAAGTTGCTACAAGCAAACAGTCTGAGTACATTCAGAACCAGCAGAAACCACAGAGATCCAGGTGCCGTCTGCTCTTAGTAGCATACATTGGGGAAAATTTGGAGCAGTCCATTATCCAACAGGGCATGATGGTAGAACGAGTTTATCGCTGCACAGCTTTGATGACCCATTCTGCTGCAGGGTTCAGCTGGAAGAGGTCTTTCATGTAAGTTTCCCCATCTAGACATCTCTCCTCTGAGGGATGACAAATAAACAGGAGAGACCCATGATGTTGATATGACTATAACTATGATGGATTACTGCGCTGTGGCCTTTAGACAGGCCTACAACAGGAAGTACATTTTTTCCCCATTAGGCCTGTTGGCTCACTAGCTGGGTTATCAGCAGATAATATACATCATCTAAACATTGTAATTAATCAGATTTTAGTAGGAGCAGAACTTACCGATGTTTCCACCAATCTCATAGAGACACAGCTCTTCTCGTTTCACTGCCACTAAACTGGGAGGACAAAGAGAGAAAAAGGAACATGAAGAGAGGACAGGACCTTATATAGCCCAAAAAAAAAATACTGTGTGTGTATTTGAATGAGCACTGTACACACAACCCATTACCTCTCCTGGCTGAGGAAGCGTGTTAATATATCAGCAGCCTGCAACTCTTCAGTAAGCTGAACTGCCATGGACACTTTGCTGAATTGTGGAGCTTGAACTCGAATAAATCCCTGTGAACTCTCCTGTTTGTGAAGACAGACGGAGACAGAGAGGGAGAGAGAGAAACATACATTCAATCACACCGCCAAAAACACTGTCCTCGTCACACACAAACACTCGCATGGGACGGGGACTTCAGACCACAAGAATGTGGACTAAATTCCTGCTTGTCTGTTTAATAAACTCCAAACACTGTTTGGTCTCATAGCGCTTAGCTGAGCATGCAGGGTCAAGTGTTGCTATAGTTACCGTTATTGTCAAAAGAACAGTACTCTCTAATATGCTGCTATACCTAGCTAGTTTAGCTATCTTTTAGTATTATAACACAACAGCCTGTTTGCCAAAGACCTACAATACAATCAGTAAATGTGTGTGAAATGTTCAAATGTTTTGTGCTCATTGGATATTACTAAATACATCCAATTAAAATAAATATACTGTATGGAAGGGTGAAAACCATTGCACTATTGTGATAGGGATACGCATCTTATGACTGGTTGACTGACTGTCCTGTATTTGGCTCCTGATGCCCACATGTTGCACCATGGATAAAATATACCCACACAGGAACAACAGTCCTATACATCATCACTAGATGTCACGGTTTCTCAATATACTGTATTGAGAAATACCATAGGATGATCGATCAATATGTCGCTGACAGTGACATAAACATGAATTAAACCTCCTACCTCAGAGCCAGCTTTATCAGATGGTTTGTCAGTGGTAATCTTCTTCAGCAGCTTTCTTACAGCCCTCTCTTTATTTAGTTTCCGATGGCTTTCCATGTTTTGTTGTCTGACCTGGGTCATAATGAACTTGGGGATCTACACACACACACACACACACACACACACACCTTAGTACACACTGTATCATCCTCCACACTTAATGGAAAAATGAATGTAGATGCGTTTTTGAGTAACTATGCATTAAAAATAATGTTCTCCATTGATTTCAACGAGTGTCAACGAGAATATATCAAGCCAGAGGGCTTTTTTTATCCTTACTGTCCATAGAAGATTCTGGTATTGAATCAGCAGCCGGACGATGTTGGCTGTGCTAGTTGCCATGGAGAACTCCTGTTGTTCTGTAACTTTGGAGCGGAAACCTTTGAACATGAAGATGTTGGGTGCCATGACAACAGAGACATTGTTAAGAGTCATTTTATTCTTGGCCTGGTGGTCAATCACACGCTGGAAAAACTCCACTAGTGCCTGGGGGAGGAAACAGAAATCAGATTTACAACCAAAATAGTCAAAGGTTTCTTATTTATTAACATGAAAAAGCACATTTCAAATTCAGTGTGCATTTACCTTCAAAGTGTCCCGATTGGCCGTAGGTAACAGAAGGACCAACAGGTTCAAAGCCTGCAACTGCTGCTTCTTTGTGGGGAGCTCTTCAAACACATACACATGAATGCTTAATGCAAGTAAATGTGGCTGCAAAGCTCTAGTGATTAAGCAGAATACTTTCATAAACAGATGCTATACATACTGTTGACAGCAATAAATGCGTTGAGGTACTCCACAGTCAACAGTGGATGGGGTAACTCCCTGATGAACAGCTTCAAAAGGCTAGCAGCATCGTGCTGCTTCAACTGTTGCCATGGAAACATCCCGTCATAGAAAGAGGACTCAAGCTCCTGGCACAGTGACTGGATTTGGGACAGAAACACACAAGCAAGCTTGTTTCACTACTTTATCAACCTCAAGGACACCTCATGATGACAGGCTGGTAGTAGGAACATGTTCTTCTTTACTCTGCTAATGCTACTAACAGTTTTGCCATTTTACATGTATCTGTAGTGATGGAAGTCAAATGCTTTAACAAACCTTGACTCTGGTGGCTGCCCCAGGGATCCGTAGTAGCCCCTCGGTGTCTAATCCCTCCTCCTCAATATGACTAATAAACTAGGAATAAGACAGAGATATAAAGGTAAAACATCACAGGTACAATATGTAAAGTCAGTCCCATATACTTTAGATTCAGGTTGCCCTGTGTGTAATGTAAATTATGAGATTAATATTGGAAATACAGTAGGATGCATTGACATATTGATCAATTGCTATTATATGATTTCCTCTCATCATTGCTGTAATGTTGACTCCATGTTGAAGTCCATGCCTCAGACTGACAATGTGACTGGCCGGCATGCTCGCTCACCCTCTGCAGTATGAATGGCACTTTGGTCCCAGGAGCCCGCCTCTGGTCCTGATCCAATAAAGTGGCAAGGGGAACACCAAATAGACCACTTTCTACACACACACACACACACACAAATATTTTGTAAAACATAAAATTCAACAAACAGTACATTAACTGTACATGTTTATCTGGACAAAATAATAATTTATATTCATTTTAGCTATTTCTAATGACTTGTGTTTACATATATCCCTCTGTGTGTGTGTGTGTGTGTGTGTGTGTGTAAATGCTCTTATTTGTTGTTTTGACTTTTTATGTCTTAGTTTGTGTCTCTGTGTGGGGTGAGAAAGCATGTTTATCTTCAGGGCTTTAGCCGTTGTATATGCATATGTGTGTGCATGTGTACCTTTAGTTTTAACTTTGACAGCTTTGTGCGCCTTCAGGTCTATCCCAGCGGTGTCAAACAGAGCAGTCGACTCCACGAGCACCAGTCTACGCACCTGTCAGAACAATACAAACAGACAGAAATATATAAGACAGATATTAATTAGTAACTGGTTTTAGGAACAACTCAACTAACTAATCTCTTATAGGGCAAGTTGTCTCATGAAGGCATCGTAATCATAAATAATAAAATAAACAGAACTATATGCATCACCGATCATAATGTATCAATCATATAACACCATTTTCCTTAAGTACCTTTTTCATATCCAGAGGAGACAGATCTCCTATTCTGGTTTGACCTGTTTTATCTCGGAGCAGCTTAAAGTTCTGGAGAGAAAAAAAACAAAGAGAGGCGTCAGTGACATTGATGCTAAGTAAACACTGTGCCTGTAAAAACAGAGCACAGTGGACTTAATGTTATCCCAGCTTCAACCACCAGATGGCACTACAGACCTGCACTCAAACCACTCACACAAACACGCTTTCTGCCGATATGCAACACAACCCGTGTGTCATAATTTATGTTTAATGAAAGCCTAACTGTACTGTATAACTACCACTAACTATACATTTAATTCCCTGTTCTATCACAGGGCCAAATTGTTGACAAAGCAACACAATAAGACAACCTGACTATCCTATAACTTAAGAATAACATTTCTCAACACAAGCTGTAGCCATGTAGATCCACTTTAGAACATAATGTAAAACTTGTGGACATTAAGTAGATACTTCTATGGTTGTACAACTGCAAGACAAACAGCCAAGGTTCATCCTAAATTTTTATTATTTTAAGAATGTATCTGATTACATTCCATTCAGTGGTAACAATGACCTTTGTCACATCTAAAAGTGCACGGTGAGCAGTAAAAAAAACAATCCTATGATGTAAGGTTCTTAAATTTCTGTTGTCAAATGTCTGTTCTGCTATCTCTGGTAATTATTGATCCACAACAATTAATAAGTTATCAATACAAGCTCTAATATACCCCTGGACTACAGAATGCTCACAGCAAAAGGACAATTCAAAGTGGCACTTCATAGGATTGCATGCTAATGCATTTAATCAGTGCACACAGTTCGTTAATTGTAAAGAAACAAAGTTCAGGGAGTGAATGTGCACATAGCCTGTGTGTGTGTGTGTGTGTGCGTGCGTATATATATATATATATATATAGGTGTGTGACTCACTGGTAATTTGTCGTCAGGTGAGTTAGGGCTAGCGATGACGTTTAACTTTTGGTTGTTGTCCCTGTAAGTGAGCGCCTGCTCTGAAAACGCCACTTCAACGTTCAGTTCTGTCTCCGTTTCTGCTGAGACAGACAGACAGACACACAGACACACAGACACACAGACACACACACACACACACACACACACACACACACACACACAGACACACACACACACACACACACACACACAAATATTCGTCCACATAAGTAGTGAAGTACAAATGTGTTTATGTAGGCAAAGTGCAGTTGTATATACACAGATAACTAATGTAGTTGATAACAGTGTTACAGTCACTGCTGCACAAAGAGGAAGAAAGAGAGGCCTGCTGCTTTTTCTGTACCTATAACTTCTCTATTGGTGAATAAACCTGACTTTTCCACTCATTTTAAAGTGATGTACTATGTAGAAAAGTCTATCATTCTGATGTTGTGTATATCTGAAATGGTGGAAATGAAGTTACATTGTATTGTGTAGTGTTGGATTGTTTTCTATTGTATTGTTTTTCACTGTATTGCGTTTCATTTTTCAATTCTATTTCCAACATGTGTGTAAGTATTTGGGCCTCAGTTCGTCATTCTCTATGGTGATTCATACTCTGTGTGTGTGTGTGTGTGTGTGTGTGTGTGTGTGTGTGTGTGTGTATTCATACTGTAGCTCTGGATGAAGGTAAATGATTAACTCCTGGGACGTTATGTGTGTGTCTGCCAGGTTTAAATCTGCTTCCCAAAAAAAAAAAATATTTTCTAGTACATCAAACAAGGACATTTTTGCCATTCCTCACAAATGAAAACATTTCAATTGGCGAGGCTTAAGTAAGGCAACGAACATCAGTGGGGGAGTGACCTGCTAAGTTTGCTATCTTTCAAAACAAAGAGGGACAGCAAGGAGTCAGTCAGCATGTTTCTACATGTCTTATCACACAATGCTTAGACTAGATCCTACTGGGAGGAAGGGAGAGAGGAGAGGAGATGGTACCATAAGGAGAGAGAGAGAGAGATATAGGAAAACGGAAGAAAGCAGGGGTGAAATACAAAGTACAAAGTAAAAAGGAAAAGGAAAGACACAAGTCCCAGACGAGGTGTAGAAGGAGAGGAAATAGATGAGGAGGGGAGTAGGTTGAGGGAAAGAAAAGAGATTGGTGGAAGGACGGAGAGGAGGTTAATTGTTGTTAAAATACCTCATGTTCTTTATTAAAACCAGATCAAAGTGTGTGCCTCTATATTTACCTGTGTGTGTGTGTGTGTGTGTGTGTGTGTGTGTGTGTGTGTGTGTGTGTGTGTGTGTGTGTGTGTGTGTGTGCGTGCATGAGTATGTTCAACGCACCAGCTGAAGGGACATCTTTTTGTCCATTTTCACTTCCCCCTTTGAGTTTACTAGGCTCCCCATCCTGCAGCACACAGCACAACACAGACACACATAATTGTACAGCACACAGTGTAATGTTCAATCAGTCACAAATTAACACCGAGCTTCCCCTCCCCATTACATTTTTCATGTCACATATTATCTTGTCTGTTAATTAGTGGACAAATTGTGCATTCAAGTGAAAACGTGCAAGACGGTTTAAAACAGTTTATTCTGCTGACCGCAGTAGTTTGAAGTAGCATTAGTAGGTTTACTTTTAACTAACTCATTTTGGATCTAGTCAGTCCAGAGAATTAAAGGGGACTTGATTTTGCAGTAATGGAGCAGGATTTGGTGGTGTAAAAATCAGCTTAGTAAATGGTTAATGATCTACCGCAAAACTGGAGAAGTGACAACAAATGCAAATGTAGCAAAGTTATGACCACTTCCTTAAAAAAGGAAATGTCTCGTGTGTTGTGGTGGGATGTTCGATTCATGCTGTCAAAGAGGGAAGAGCTCACAAAGGAAAAAACAGTATCAATTCAGTTTGAAATTATTTATCTTGTCTCTTGATACCACTTTCATGTCTATGATGTATCCGTCTTATTTTAGCATAAAGACTAAGCTTACAGTGTTCATCAGTGAGCTTTAGAGGTGCTGGTAGGTGGATTTTGTTACTTAGGACAGAGTCAGGCTAGCTGTTACCAGTCTTAATGCTAAGCTAAGCTAACAGGCCGTTGGCTCTAGCTTCATATTTAGCACGAGTGGTATCAATCTTCTTAACCAATTCTCAGCAAGAAGGCGAATAAGTGAACTTCCCAAAAGATTTTTTTTTATGATGTCCTAAATTATGAGTTACACGGATTAAAATGTTTGATAAATTAATTATAACCAGTGTCACAGTATACAGCTGAACACCTGTAAATGTCATTTCTCTGGCGTTTCATTAGTTTGTGCCTGTGTGTGTGTGCATCTCTAACCTTTTCAGGAGGTCTGAATATATCCCTGACATCGGGAACGTGTTGCCGGTTGCGTCGCCGTAGCCATGTCTGCTGTAGTGATGTCACACGACGTTCTACAGCTGCCGCCTGAGATCTGGTCAATGTAGACAGGAACACCGCGCTGTCTTCTTCCTGTCAATCAATCAATCAAACAATCAAACAGGCTCAAGCATGGGTCAGTAGGTATCATATTTATACAGTATATCCTCCACCTGTCTAATGTTGGTCTGTCTTCTCTGTCAAACACATGATTACTCATATAAGAAGGTATCAAAGCATGGCATAACTAAACAGTACAGTTTATGCTCACTGAAAGATGTGAACTGCAAATACAAAACTGATAAAACTATGACTCAAGCTGGACTATTTAAATAAGGGATAAACGATTGATACCTGATCCTGGTCAGCTGCTAGTGAATCATCAAACAGCCGTGCTAGCCCCGCCTCTGTAAGCCAAGCCTCCTCCTGTTCACCTTCTGAAAGAGAAAATCAGAGGAAGATCAAGGACTTTAATTTCTAAATGTGGTTTCTGAGATTGGTACATGACTATTACAATTTCTGATTCAAAACAAGGGAAAGGGGGAAATAAAAATATGGACAAAAATGAGAAAAAATAGGAAGAGAAGCCTCCATTTATTCCCATGTAAGACACAATTCTACACGTGCAGGAAAGGTGGAACCACAGATGGAGCAAAACACACATACTATGCAGGAAGTGTGTTTGCTCCAGAACAATAGTCTTCATAAACAGGCTAAATAAGACTCACAGATATACACGAAAAGAGGTATTCAGAATTGCATGCTTGAAAACATGAGGAACTAAAATACTTCCCAACTTAAATTATGTAGATAAGAACGCAAAGTGAGTAGGGGACCTTTACGTGTCTGTGCCCAGGGGCCCACTGCGTCATAATCCATCCATGTCTGGAACCAGACCATGCCTATAATCAAACTCTGCAACTACATTACTTCTTCTTTGAGTAGAATGCTCCAAATCAATAATTAAAATACCTAATGTGAATGTCCGTGTAGACTAACAGATCAAAGGGTAAATTGACATCTCTTTCAGGTCTATCCATGGACACACTGGGCCCTATCTGCGTTTCCCGGCATGCCCTGGGTCCGCCTGGGTCTTGCAGTCGGTGGAGAGCAACTGCGGCGCGTGGCTCTAAAAACTGCGGCCGCCTTGATCTCGTGAGGTTATCGTTGCCCACGTGTGCATGACGTCAGAGCAAGTCGGGATCAAGTCGGATCAAATCGGACACAAATCTAACCGGCATGCATTGGGCAGCGATCGATTCTGCGCAGGTCTGGCTCATCTCGAACGAGCCTATTGTCTTTGCTAGTTTAAAACCGATGCAGTTGTCATTTTCCCATTCAGCGCCCACATTTAAAAAGCAAATGCACCTGCGCCCATCTTTGTGCCCATGGGTGTGCTGGTCTTACAGGGAAGTGTGTTCAGGTAAATTCTTGGTGTATTGCTGCGGTCTTGAGGCAGTGGGAAGTGATCACGCCATTGACCAACAAAAACCTGGTCTAAAGTCAATAGCGCAGCATTTCATTGTTATTTTAACAGCAAATGCGCCTAGGCTTATCCACAGCGTGCACACACTATGCTTGTTACACACACACAGGGAAGCACAGCAGTACACAAACATGCAAAAGATTACAAATAAAAATATTACGGTGCAAATCCGCCATCATAATAGCAATGCGCCAAGGTACAAACGCGCCTGGCTTTTAAAGGGAATGGGAGATGACACTCTGATTGGTTTATTGCATGTTACGCCCAAAACACACCTATGAATTAATGAAGACAGTAAGTACAACCCTTTTGAACCATGCGCCCGGCGCACGGACCCTTTTTTCCGCTGTCAAACTAGCAAAAGTGGATTTGGACACGCCCTAAACGCACCTGTGTCAGGCGCTTCACGCCGTGCGCTTAGATCGTTAAAATAGGGCCCAGTGGGGCGCCCAGATAGCTTAGTTGGTGGAGTGGGCGCACATATATAGAGGTTTACTCCTCGACGCAGCAGGCCAGGGTTCGACTCCGACCTGTGGCCCTTTGCTGCATGTCATTCCCCCTCTCTCTCCCTTTCATGCCTTCAGCTGTCCTGTCAATTAAAGGCCTAAAATGCCCCAAAAATAATCTTAAAAAAATAAATAAATAAATAAATATAGGGCCCAGTGTATCCTACCCTCAGGAATTTTCTGCTGCTCCTCCTCTTGCACTTCCCGTTCTCCTCCACCTTCTCCCCTCCCTGCTCCTCCTCCTGAGCGAGTGATGTTCTCCACCTCCTTCCAATAGTCGTCCATCTCCAGCTCGTCCAGAGATTCCTGCGAGACAAGTGAAGATACTCATAGATACATATGCACAGATGAGAATTTCAACATTTTGTTTCAAGTTCCTATTTGTGTTTCATATCTTGTTTCTCTCCTGAACAGGAGCTTTTGTTGATCAGATATGAAGCACAGAAAAAGCTAAACAACAGCACAAGATTTCCAGCCAGTCTGAACAAGTCTCAAAAGTGGCTGTAACTGTAACAATGAGACTGAAAGTACACCCTCCCTGAGAGCTGTAAATTACTGAAAACATATGAGGAACAACAACTGTATGCCTGCCAACCAAACCCCCTGTAAAATGTTGCCGGTTACAATTTAGACATTTTAAATAGCAGACAATCTTACATGAGTTAGTACAACAGTAGAAAAGGTTGTTGACTATGAATCCCACTGCCACTAACAGTGTAAAGTGAAAGGCAACAACAACAATACTGGGATGATCATTAATATACAGCCATTATTATTTATGGAAGGCAAACAATATAGAGTCCTAAAATAGTTTATTAATGGGACTATATTGTTGTTTAATGGTTTAATAATGCAGAAATATACTAAAGATTTTGCATTGCTGTCTGAATGGTAACAACTATTTTGTTGTTGTTTAGGTGATTTAAAATGATATACAGCAGTAGTGTAACTTGCAAAAATCCAAACTTTGACAAACTAAAGACAGCAAAATAGCATCCCAGTACAGTGGATGCTGTTTTCTTGGAAAACACAGTGCAGAAACACTCCATTACCTCCTTTGCACTAAAGATTTCCCCCAAACAAGAATCCCACAGTTGAATGTTAAAGGTCCTATGACATGCTGCTTTTTGGATGCTTTTATATAGGCCTTAGTGGTCCCCTTATACTGTATCTGAAGTCTCTTTACCGAAATTCAGCCTTGGTGCAGAATTACAGCCACTAGAGCCAGTCCCACAATGAGCTTTACTTAGGATGTGCCAAATTCTGTGTCTGTAGCTTTAAATGCTATTGAGGAGGAGAGAGGGGGGTCAAGGTGGAGGGTGGGGGTGTGGCATGACCAACTTGGTTGTAGCTCTATTTCCTCATGGGCAGGCCAAATTCTCTGGGCAGCTGTGGGCGGCGGACAAAGCAGAGAAAGGGGAGGTAACTTTTCCCCTTATGACATCATAAAGGGAAGATTCCAGATCGACCCAGCTGAGCTTTCATTTTCTCAAAGGCAGAGCAGGATGCCCAGCGCTTGTTTTACACCTATCGCCATTTCTAGCCGCTGGGGGACCATAGGCATGCTGGGGGAACTCATATTAATGTTAAAAAACCTCATAAAGTGACATTTTCATGCCATGGGACCTTAAAGAAAATCTGCTCACAAGTGAGGTACTACCGCAGATTTCTCACATCATTCACAGTCTACCTGAGAGTTGCAGCGCTGACATGGTGGCCGCGGTCTGGACCTGGAATTGGGACTGTGTCTGGGGCTGGAGGAGGGCTGAGACCTGGGGCAAGCGACAACGCTTGGGTTTAGTAGCGACGCTGGGTCAGTGCTGGTGGTTCTTGTACTGTTGGAGGTAGTGGAAGGGCCAGATTTGTCTCCGTGATGCATGTTCTGGTTCTGTTGAACAGTGTAGTGGCCTGTTCTGCGACTAGGAGAGAGACAGACAGACAGGTAGTGGCAGAGACCGGTCAGTCAGATAGTTGACATGCCCCAACAAAACTATTAATCTTGATTTAGAATACGTTGCCATAACGGGTTCACTTATAGATGTGCACTTTGCACCTGTTTACCAGTGTGAGAGAGAGAGAGAGAGAGAGAGAGAGAGAGAGAGAGAGAGAGAGAGAGAGAGCGAGAGAGAGAGAGAGAGCGAGCGAGAGAGAGAGATAGCTTTTGACACAACACTGTCAGTGAGTCAGACAGACAGACGAGCCAGCAGTATGTTGAATTCCCAACCAGTCAGCTAATGAGGACAACATCAGCGGGGACTAAGAATAGCAGCTGTCACACAGCCAGCTCATCTCAGCATGCAGTATACTAGTGTTGTTTAGCCTAGCCTGGCTAACGCAAGTTCGAACTGTTAGTGACTGATTTTTTGATTACTGTTATTAATTATTGTTAGGATGACCTCATACAGGTGTGAAATAGTTTATGGTCATACGGAGTTTATTACACACACAGATGTTGGATATGGAGAAATCAGTACACAGTTTAATGATTTTGTGGGTGACACAGACTAGAACTAAATATCCACTTAATTTAGGTTATTAATGTTTTCTGGTGTCCAAATGTTTTTAATTATGACCACACAAAATCCTTATTTTTAAGTCCAACTCTGACATATGTAAATATTGTGTGCCTGCAATTTACAAAATTTAAATTACAGATGGGGCTTTTTTTAATGCCCTAGAGCTGTGTCTAATGTGTGACAGAAATGTCATAGCTTTAATATTTGTTGCATGTGAGGCCTTAATGTCCTTTAACATCTTATCTACTGTATTCTGTAGGGTGTCAACAACACAAACACATGGCCCCAGCGCTACCAAAAAGGGCGACAGTACTGCTGCTAATACTAGCATTACTAGTATTCCTACTCCTTTGTATTGTATTGTATAATTATAACATCTGAAAGAGCGACAACAAAGAAATTGGTCAAAATGCATTACCTCAGGGCATTTGGTGGAGATTTACGCAATATGAACAACAATAGAAGTGCCAATAAAATATGTTCATTCTTCCACTCATTCTTTAGGCTTTGCTGATGTCCGCCTGAATGCACCCTTTGTTGTGACAGGAAGTTATATCTGCCACAGCATATCCCATTCTCCGTTTCTCTTCCACTTGAAGCTATGGAGTTATTATAGAGTGAGCAGCAGATACAGTTGTACTACAACTGGCTGATGGTATAGCTGCCTACAGCAGATCTGTGGTTGCTGTGACCCATGCTAATCATTCATCCATCTCCCTCAACAATCATCAGTTGAACCTCACCAATCATCAGTTGAGCCTCACCTATTCAAACACAGCTGTGTATTTGTCAGTGGGGCTGTTCAAAAGATGAGCCCTACCACAGTAACAACGGACACAGGATGTGTTACTGTGAGGGGAAAGCACATTTCAAGTCTCTGCAAGTTGATTTGATAATATCATACTGAAATGAAAGCAACAACACAAGGGGAAAGAAATAGTAAAACATACAGACTGGCTTAATAGTAATGCTTTCAGTATAGGTCAATGTTTTCAAAGGATGTAGATGCTATAACTCTGATCTAAAAAATGTGCCTTATTTGTAGGAGATGACACATTAACATACATGGAGTGAATTTAAAAAATGTGAATATCATGTCTCAATTAGGCTTCTAGACAGCCCAGTCAGTAGGAAATGGGCAACAATAGTAATGTTTTAAATATTTAGCGACTATATATAAAAACTCTTGATTAACAAACTAGTAGGACATGATAGTAGCAATTCTAACTGAGATGAAAGGAAATAAAATGACGCTGTGAGGCTAACAGGGAAGTCAGGCCGAAACACCATTGAGTTGATGTTCTATATTAATTAAATTGGAATTATCAGCAGAGCATTATACTAAGGGTTCTCGCTGAGCCAAGGCTACATACCACAGCAGACTTCCTGACACACACACACACACACACACACACACACACACACACACACACACACACACACACACACACAGATCTGGTTTTAATAAAGAACATGAGGTATTTTAACAACAATTAACCTCCTACTCTCCATCCTTCCACCAATCTTTTTTCTTTCCCTCAACCCACTCCCCTCCTCATCCATTTCCTCTCCTCCTACACCTCGTCTGGGACTTGTGTCTTTCCTTGTCCTTAGTACTTTGTATTTCACCCCTGCTTTCTTCCGTTTTCCTATCTCTCTCTCTCTCTCTCTCCTTATGGTACCATCTCCTCTCCTCTCTCCCTTCCTCCCAGTAGGATCTAGTCTAAGCATTGTGTGATAAGACATGTAGAAACATGCTGACTGACTCCTTGCTGTCCTTCTTTGTTTTGAAAGATAGCAAACTTAGCAGGTCACTCCCCCACTGATGTTCGTTGCCTTACTTAAGCCTCACCAATTGAAATGTTTTCATTTGTGAGGAATGGCAAAAATGTCCTTGTTTGATGTACTAGAGATTTTTTTTTTGGAAGCAGATTTAAACCTGGCAGACACACACATAACGTCCCAGGAGTTAATCATTTACCTTCATCCAGAGCTACAGTATGAACAGTTTGACTAAACCATAAATCAGAGGTTGGCAAACAGACACACAAACATATTAACACACATTAATTTGACAGTGTTGGTAGTTCTAATTATTGAAGAGATTAAGCACTGGTTTATTAATACATTCTATTTACATGTGTGAACTTGCTTAGGCCCCAAGTTTGATAGTTTGTTATCTGTGTTCACACTGATCTTACATTCGTACATCTAGCCACGCTAAGGGCATGACTGTCGGTCAGTCATTCGGTCCACCACTTTGGTCCAGACTGGAATATCTCAACAACTATTTGATGGATTGCCATGATGTTTTGTTCACACATACATGCTCCCCAGATGATGAATCCTAATGATATTGATGATCCCCTGATTGATCCTCTAGTGCTATCATCAGGTCAAAATGTTTGTTTGCCAAATACTTTTTCTTGCCAAACTAATGACATTCCCATCACCATCAGCTGTACTTTGTGTTTATTAGCATGTTAACACGCTAAACTAAGATGATGCACATGCTAAACATCATACCTGCTAAACATCAACATGCTAGCATTATCACTGTGAGCATGTTGCCATGCTAGCAGTAGCGTTTGGCTCAAAGCCTCACAGAGCCACTAGCATAGCTGTAGAATCTGATCGGATCTGTATGGATGGTTTACATGCTGTAGTTTAGTGGCAGTGTGTAGGTATTTCTGTAGATATTTGCAGTTGATCTATTACACCACAAAGATACAAGATATAGAAGGTCGTGATGCAACCCTAGGCACTTGCTCTGAACTATCTGATTGGCTAAGACACCTCGTTTTCCATTTAACTATGATCCTGTAGTGGAAAACACATTTACAACCATGTTAAAAATTAAGCTTTGTAGCTTTCAAGTAATTGTTGATCACTCAGCGATTTGTCAACCTCAAAAGCATGACAGGCATGCTTCCTCTGAGTGAACTGGTTTTGGTACTGAGATATTTGTATGTTTTTGGAGTGCAGGCTTCAATAACAAAAGTGCACATGACTTAGATCTCTTAGGCACACACTCACAGAGGTCAGTTGGGCTGCCCTTGTCAGTAAAACAAACATATTCTCACTGGCACACTTTCACACATACATGCAATTGAAAGAAAAACAGTGCTGTAGCTGTGTGTGTAATTGTTCTACTCTTTGTACCTTTATCCGCACACCTTTTATCACCTGCTTAGAACTGTCGACACAGAATGAGTGTTTGTGGAGAGAAGTAGCTTGTAAAAGTAAATCTCACACTGCGAGGCGCTAACAGTAATAGAAGAAAACGGTATCACCCGACAAAGAGCAAGTTCAGCACTGATGAGTTAAATGTGAGTCAAGATCTGAGAAAGTGAACTAAGACAACTATTTGAGCCCACATGAGGATCAGCACAGACTGATCTCATGAAGTGACGTATGTATGACACGCCAATCCGTATGCCATTATTGGCGTGTTATCAAGACGCGTACTCGCTTTTTAGCGTGTTTATCAACGCCGGTTGGCCTCCATTGACTTACATTACCTTGCGATTGCGTGCGATTTTACACTGTAGCGAGTAGTATGAAAGGGTGAAAATCTGCGTAGGGAGGTTGGTCGGGGTGGCAGATGGGTCAAACACAGGACTTTCATTCAGGAGACCGGGTGTCACGTTTCCTAAACTCAACCGTCGCTTTCTTCTTTTCCTAAAGCCAAACCGTCCGCTGTATACGGCGCTCAAAATGCATGCAGATATGTACATGTATGTTTACACGCCACTTGTAGAAAGTGGCGCGTAGGTTTACTTCCGCTGTATACAGCGTAGACATACACGCGGATAGCTCAAAATGCGTACCGATAACACGCCACTTGGCTTAAAAAAGTGGGCGTGTATATTTACGCGAACTCATGATATCACATTGATCAGCGACAAAGCTCCCAACTGCCATTTAGTTAAAAAAAGGTAATTCTGCATGTTCAGTACATTTACATGTATATATTGTTGATATTATTTTTTACTTAAGTCAAATTTCAACATAAGAAGGGGAAAGAGGATGAGAAGTGTGTGTAGTATTCCCATGCAGATCAACAGGTGCCAGCTGTCTCTGTGGAAAACAGAGGCTGCCTCTGTTCTGCTCTCTCGCAGTCACTGGTCTCAGCAATGACCCACTGGTTGAATAAATCATCTGCGAGTTCTGATGAATCTGCCAGTTTGTTTTTCTCAGTCTTTCTGCCTCCATCTCTGACAGGTACCTTATTTTGTTTGTTTCTTTTGCTATCAGTTTCTCTTGGTTATTCTTCTAGTCATTGATAGAAGTCTATAGTCATTTTTTCTTATCCAAAGTTCACTTGATGACTGTTTTGTTGCAGCCCATGCTTGTCTGACATCTTGTAACCTTTCACAGCTTCTCTTCCTTTCTGCAGATGTCATTTCCTGTGGAGCATTGTATTTCTGCTGTAGGGTCAGGCTGTCTGTTGCATCACACAGTGAATTAATCCAAACCACGTGTTTCCACTGACTAAGTCACATTACATAGATGCTTTGGGAAGCGATGGTTCCTACATAACAATGGACAACACAACAGGAACACGCTTTCCTTTAGCTTTTTTTAGCTAAAAGCTGAACTTCTCCTTCTCAGAGCACCTATACGTCTACGTGCAAGACACTCCCAGCGGACACACAACCTTAGGCCGGATGTCCACTGCTGGTAAAAGGCCAGAAGCTTTTTGTTTGTCTGTCTATGTCTCTCATTCCCTGACTTGGGGAAACAATGACCACAAAACTAAGCCTTCATGTCAGCCTTGACAGGACACACACTCTGCTGTGGGAGGTGAGACAAAGGCAGGCTGTAACACGATGCTGGTTTTTTTTCAAGTTAGCTGGACAAGCCATCTGGAACACACACACACACACACACACACACACACACACACACACACACACACACACACACACACACACACACACACACACACACACACACACACACACACACACACACACACACACACACACACACACACACACACACACACACACACACACACACACACACCTGAACGCCAGCTGGACTGTCGCTGTATGAGTTGTTTACTTTCAGCACACCACGGTTGTTGACAGCAGTTGTTTGCTGATCTAAACATGTACCGGACACACACAGCCAGCTCGGCCTGGACGAATAAACAAGTGTGCTCTTTTATAAATAAAACACTGTGAATATAGGAATCTAGAAAATGCAGATGCTTCTCTACTGTTCAGGGCTGACTTAAAGGTTTGATGAGTGTGAAAATCACCACATCATAAAAATTCCATATCAGGGAATACATCGTTTGGAAGAATGGTGTCCACCCCTCCAGTAGAGTTCCAGAGACTCAGACAATCTGTATGCCAAGAAGCATTGACGATGTTCTGGATGCTTGTAGTGGCCTTAACACCTTATTAAGACACTTAATGTTGCTTTTTCCTTTCATTTGTACCCATCTGTATATTTTCACGCTAAAATATTATACATAATATTATACATTAAACGCTTGGCCGATCGTTTAAGTCATTTATCAAGCAAAAAAGCCAAACATTTGCTGGTTTTCTCCAGGTTTTCTCTGTTGAGTCTGCTGGTTCTCCGTTTTATATCACTCTAAACTATTTGAGTTTTGGATGGTTGGTCAGACAAAACAAGACATGAAGTCACTGATGATGTCACATTAGGCTGTGAGAACATGTGATGGGCATTTTTCACTATTTTAATAGGTTAAATGATTAATTGCAAACACGCTGACAGGTTTATTCCTAATGAAAATAAGGAGTACTTGCAGCCTTGTAGCTATATCGAGTATTACTGCATTAAGACTGGTCTGGTTGACACCAGACCCTTCTCAGAGCAAATCTCAAATTTGCCTGAAGTTTGTCAGGGTTTTCCCAGGCTACATTAAGACATGAGTGTAAATCAAACTCCTTTTAACCTGCTAGTCCTACTGCAATTCAGCATACTGTGCTTGTTTCCACATAGGTTTAGGGCTGTAACTTAAGATACCATTTTCAATATTGATCATCGTTTGAATATTTTCTTATTCAATGAATCGTTGGATCATAAAACTGTCAGAAAATAGTGAAAAGGAGCCAATTTCTCAGAGCCAAAGGTGGCATCTCTAAATGTCTTGTTTTGTCCAACTAAAATCATCACATTTGGCAGCAGCAAATATTTGGCATTCTTGATTGACAAATGACTTAAATGATTGATCAATTGTCAAAATAGTTGCTGTTAAGTTTTCTCTAGATTTGATTAATCAAATAATCTCCAGTTCCAGATACTTTCAACCATAACACAACAACAAAGTGACTATTTTATATTACAGACACTGATAAAGAACAATGGTTTTTATATAGCACATTCTTAAAAAAGATTATTACTAGACCTACAGCGTAGAAGAGTTAGATAGGCAACCTTGCCAAATCTGGGCTGCTAGTATAACAAAGCCAAGGTTAACCTGCTGATTAGGAATGTGGTAAAGGAAAAACATAACCCAAGGCCAAGCTAGGGCGGAGTTGGCCCCATCATGGAATAAGTGCAAAGTTGCAATTAAGCAAGTTGTGCTGTGAAGTTCCTGCTGGGTTCAAGTTCTCAGGCAGGATGTAGTTAACAAACTGAAGGATGATGGCTTTCATTCAACTATTCTGTACAGCTCTCAAGTTGCAAATGAGGGAAATAACACTATCATTGTGACCTTTGCTCACTTGCTTTAACACACACACACACGCACGCACACACACAGCTGCTACCGCCCTCATTTCAAAGCGCTTTATTCCAACTACACACACACACACACACACACACTCTCTTGTCCCACCTGGGCACAGTGGATTCGAGGTCCTGGGCTGGCGGACAGCTGGGGTCACACGGTCCAGTTTTCGGCAACAGTTCCGCGTTGCTGTGGTAACCCGTTAAAACCACTCCCTGGGACTGCTGCTGTTGCCGGCTCATGTTTCTCCTCCTTTTCTTCTCTCTTCTTCTGCTTCACATACAGCTGACATCCACTCGCTAACTGATAGGTAATATAGCTATTCAACTATTTATCTATTCACCTAGCGTTATCTATCTGTAAATTCTTTCCATCGCTGGACTGTTATGTTTCCGACTCATTCTGACAACAACCTCTCCTCCTTCTTTCCCTCCGTCTCCCTCTCGTCTTTCTCTACAACTTGTGTGCTAGTGAGGCAGACGGAGGCTGGGTTACAGATACATCACAGCACAGGGATTGGCTGAAACCACAGGGCAACGTTTTATAGGTGGTGTCGCCCCCTGCTGCTCCAAGAGTGTACTGTCTGCTTCCTGGGGCAATTCCCAATGCTTGGAGGCTATTAAAAATGAGACTTTTCGGAGGGTGTTTCCATAAATTAACAAACCACACCATTTTCTGTCACTCAATCTTAATTATATTAATAATATTGCATCTCTTTATTATATTAAGTGCACACCAACTTCATAAACATGCTTTCCCACTTTATGGAAAGTTTTTTTTTTTTTTTTTTTACTATATGTAGCATTAGGGTTCTATCTTTCAAATTAGTTAGTAGCAACACTACAATATCAAACATGACATTGTTACTAACTAGCGCATCATCAGTAAAATGTACTTAATCATCCAAGGCACTCCTCACTGTGAAGAATGGTCCCTCTCTGTTTTAAATTAGTAATGTGGTACATGGAGATCTCATTTTAATAGGTTCAGATGGTTGTTTAAAATATTGCCATGTATCATAATTAGGGCTGTCAATCGATTAAAAAAATTCATCTAATTAATTACATACTCAGTAATTAATTAATCGAAATGAATCACATACATAATTAACGGTGCCTGAACCGATACTTTATTTTATAAGTAAAAAAAGAAAAGAAAAAAAGGGTACTAAACAACAGTTGGTGACATTAAATAATGGCTTGTTTATTGCTAAGGCCATATGGTCAAAATTAAATGATTTAATAATGTATAGCAATAACAATAACTTATTTTACTAGTAAATTGCTGTTGAACGACAAAAACCACCACCAGGTGGGAAAAGGACATTTACAATAACTTCAAATGCACCACGAGGCTGTAGTTTACCAGTTTCATTGAACGCACCGTCTGTGTTGTTTTTCCGACGGCTAAAACACAGTCAAACTTTACACCGTTTAGTGTTAGCTGTCAGCATTTTAACCGTTTTTAATCCAGCTACTAGCTAGCGGTAGGCTAACGTTAGCTGCTGTCGACATAGACATATAGAGTCTACTCTATATATGTCTATGGCTGTCGAGTATAGTGTTAACTAGCTAGTGGTAGGCTAACGTTAGCTGCTGTCGAGTATAGTGTTAACCAGAGTGATAGAGAAAGACTATCTCTATGGCTCTGGTGTTAACTAGCTAGCGGTAGGCTAACGTTAGCTGCTGTTGAGTATAGTGTTAACTAGCGTCCCGTGCAGCGGTGTTTGTGTTGCCTGTATCGTCTGTTTCAGAGCATCAGAGAGAAGAGCAGACATATCAGTGGCACCAGATTTCGGTAACCAGGGTTGGCAGGAAGAAGATTTTTACAAGTAAATGTTCCAATCAATGATCCAGGCAGCACATTCTCGTCTCCCTCCTTCATTTTACAGTCCAATAGTGGCTAGAACGGCTGGAATGGATTCATCTGCGTTATTTTTTTTAACGCGTTATTTCGACAGCACTAATCATAATTTATATGTTTATCATATAGCTTGCTGAAGGTCAAGTATTGCAAAATACCTGGTAACTACAGCTGTCAGGTAAATGTGGAGTCAAGTACATAAAAACTGGAAAAACATCACAATTTAGTGTTTTGATCGTCATCGCATTTGCTTATATTGTGCACCTCTTATTTTGAAACCAGCCGTTTGTTTCAACATACATAAAAATGACTAAGTTTTTAATATTTTAAATTTCAAATGTCCAGGTGTTGTGGAAAATGTAAGCCATTAGATTGGTAAAATATTGACACCTGAATGTGAACAAATGCCATTTTTCCTAAGAATCCAAACATTCGCACTCAAAACAGCAACATACATGCGTCTCTCTCGTTCCTCACCTGAGATGAAGGTAGTAGGTAAGTCTGGAGACCATTGTGTCCGCCTATGTCTGCGTCCAGTCACACAGTCTTAACAGCATGACCTACTGGCCATATGCTGTGAGATAATGGTAAAACACTCTCACACACACACACACACACACACACTGAAAATTGGATTAGCCAGAGGTCAATCAGATTTTTCTACTCCTCCATCTGCCCCTCCACACCTCTGCCCCCCCTCATCATTTTACCTCCCCCCACTAGTCGGTCTGCCCAATCACTACCATTCACTCACTTCCCTCTCCTACTCTTGCCTCTGCTGCACTGTGCCAAATACTGCCTCCTCACGCAACAGCAGCATGTTTTGGTGCATGTGATGAGGGCAGTTAATAAGGGCAGCGAAGAAATAGCTTCATCAGGCTGTCATAAAGGCAATAAGGTTGATGGCTACTAACAGTAGCTCTGGGAAACTCACAATGAAGCGTGGGCCCTGGCCAATTTAAGAATATCTTCAAGCAGTCTGTTCATACTAGACACCTTAACTTTTCAGATTTTAATGGTCAAATACCTTACATATTAGTTGTATTTTGTTTTTGTTGCCAAAGCTTGACTTTAATATTTCGACTTAAGTTTTACACTTTCTTAAATCTCATTTTATAAAATGAGCAGGTTGCTGTTCTGGAGGCACAGATTGTTCAAGTCTGCCCCCTGGTGTTTCTTAGTACACATGAGTAGTAGCCTTTGAATCAAAATGCAAATGATCTCCAAGTACCGTGTCACACTTTGCTCTATTGTCTAGTTGTTGCCATGTTGCAAGCCAAATCTCACAGGCAGCACAAAAGAGACATTAATGAATACTAAGTCAGCATGTTAAATGTATGAAGAAATTATCATGAAAACGTGCATTTTCCAATTGATCTAAAAACAAAGACAAGATAGCTTAGAAGTGAAAATTTTTAATTTTTTTTTTTTAATTTTTATCATTATCATCCCAAGAGTGATCAGACCCCATGCAAATATGTTACACCCCAGCAAATGTTCTACCAGCCTTTAGGTATTTCAGGTGAAAACAACTTCTGCATATCCTCAACCAAAAAACTAAAATGTTGAGCTACATTATTAACAAACATCTGAAGAATTCTACAGAACACAACTAATTATTTTAAAGGAAATTAACGTTGCATCAGTACAACATTATTCCTTTTCACAACATATTCAAAAAACACAAAAAGGTTGCAGAATTCGCAGTGCTGGAGAGCATATGTGCCGTTGAAGTTTGTTCTTTACACATCTGCAACACACAAACATTTTGTCAATGAGATCAGTCTCTCTGAAAAGCTTAAACATGATGCCGTGTTAAAATACTATCTAATGTTTGTACTGGGCAGTAAAATTTAAGCAACTGATTATTTTCATCATAAAACAAATATAATGTTGGCACTAAAAAACTACTGGTCCAATGATATTTCAACTAGAGCTGGGCAATATGTCGATATTATATTGATATTATATCGTGATATGAGACTAGAAGCACCAA
>NC_050191.1:20300170-20367670 GCF_008315115.2 Sander lucioperca | reverse complement strand
GATTTTGCTTTAGTTGGCGATTTGTTTTGTTATGCTGCAGTGCTACATGGATTATTAGGTTCATAAACTAATTTTATTTTCAAATATTTTTTGGTGTAACCCTGATAACTGTGTCATCTGTCAATGATCTCAACTTCCGATGCATTTAAGTTTGAGATTGTTGAAGTTAAAAAAGTTAAAACATTGGTGATGTTTTAGAGCAATATCCTTTTAGGTCAAAAATGTAACTTATTTAATGTAAACTGCTGTGAGACTGAGTGACACTGAAACCGAGTCGAAAATGATTGTTTCAATGCTGATTAAGCCTAATCAGCATTCGACTGCCTCACCCCGATCCTAGCTTCTAAAGAATTGAATAAGTCACGACCGTCAATTTGCATACTAGAGGGGTCTCATTGTCCCCACAGGTAAGGTAACTGTCGCTTCTGCCTTTTGGGGAGCCACCCCCTGTTGGGCCAGACAAAGAATGAGTATTCCTGTAGTTTGGAAACAATTGACACTGATTTGGTAAGCTCCTGTGGCCGGGTGTGGCCACAAGACACATGGATTAGGGACACTTTTGCTTTTGAAGACATCTGACCAATACGGAGGGATTTAATTTGAGGAACCACCCTCAAACTCTTTAGGATAAATTTGGAAACTATACAATGATTCAGGACTGTTTGAATGTGTCTCCCGAAGGGGAGGCATGTTTTTGCAGTCCACTGCTGGCAGTGTTTTATTGATGTATTGTTTTGTCATGTCACAAGACTGTTTGTTTTTATGTGACTCCATCAGGGAGAAACGTAGATCAGTCCACTGTCAGCTGCAGTCTAACATTTGTTTTTTGTCTTATCATTTTCATCATGTTGTTCATTAAACCTTTTGCTTAAATCTTAATTTGGACCAAAGCCTCTTCTTCTTCAGAGATTCTGAAACACGTCATTTCTCAACAGATGTAATGTAGTCGCACTGAATGAATCTAGCTAAACGTTAATATAAAATTCAACATTAGCTACATGCTTAACTTAAACTGTTATTATCACACTTTAGCCTCACTTAGCGTTAAATAAATGGTGAACATGTGTCACATTTCCCACAGATCTACAATTATATTTTTGAAACTTTAGAAAAGACCGATGCTGAATAACTTAGTAACATAGTAAGTTAATGACCGCAACTTAACTAACGTTAGCAGGTCTGCAGTATTGTGAATTTTAAACGTATTTTCTACAGTCACACGTGGCTCTGACATAAACGTAACCACTTAGCAAGCTAGTCAGTCAGCTAATCAGTCTTTGCAGCTAACGTTAGCACTTAATTAGCTAGCCATGCTAACCTCTTCAACGCGTTAACTTACCGGAGTGCTCCGCACCAGCCGCTCTTCAGCGCTTATTAACCTCCGAATACTGGAGACTAACCCGTTTCCTGACATTTAGATGGTAGGTAAGTTACCGCTACCGTTAAGCAGTTTTTTTAACCGTAGTTAAACAAGTGGCTTAATTAAGAGTAAAAGTAATTTCTTACTTTGTTTTGGCGCTCATGTTTGGGGTCACTCAATAAAGCAGGAGGTGCGGCCCGCAGGAAGGCGGGGTTAGGCCTTGATAACAAATCGGACGAACTGTGGGCAGCACAGAGGTACAAACAGCATGCGTCCGTCAAGTTTACTGACTACTGCTGCAATTCCCTTCAGTTGGTCACGTTTTATTTTAATACAAATCACCCATTATAAAAAAATATATATATATGATGCTCCAAAACAATAATTTCTGTAAGCCCCAGATTCTCTTTCACATCTGTGACTTTAGGAGATATCTAAATAGAGTGGAGACGACAGACTGAGCTATGATTCTGTCTTTGTTACACAGGCAGGTGCCACTTTAGCCGGGGCTCTTCTAGTTGTACACATATAACGTTATAGTACACAACACACACAAACATAATTTAAAATAAAAAAGTATTTAATGTAAGTCCAGTTTTAACAAATGTATACAACTAGTATACAGGTAATACATGTCTTCATTAGACTATGCCAGCCCACTATACACTACAAATCTTGTATATGACACATATTAGACTAACATTACATTACAGTAGAAAAATTGCTGACTTAGGCTAACTCACCATTGGAAAAATATCAGGCAGTAGATATGTTTTAACTTGGTCATATTTAACAGCTGTAAATGCTGTTTCTTTTTTTCATAATATTATATGTGTGATCACTTCTATTAGATTTAGCTTATAGTATGAAATGTGTAAAGAAACAATACAAAATGAAAGCTGCGTGCAGCAATGAAAGGGCCCTCGCACATCCTAAAGTTCTAAAACGTGTTTGTGAAATGAAAATGAACGCACAAAATCCAAGATGGCTGACTTCCTTACGTCAGGAAAAAATAATTAAAAAAAAACTTAAAATGTTCCTAAAGATGAGCGCAACGCTCCAACCAAATTTCTTTTGGTGGAACTTTGCAATTTTCGGGAGTTTTCTATCATCCAAAGCCCCTCAAAAATGTGAATGTGCAGCAGCAGCCCCTGGCACTTTCATTCTCAGGCCCTAACAATATTTAAACAGAATATGCTGTAGAAAATAGACAATGTTGGGCCATTTGTACATGGAAGAATCTGACTATAAGCTAATGAACAAAGTTGGTTTGTAGAGAAAGTGTTTCTTGTGGTTGCTTTATAAAATATATACAGTCTTGATAGACATACTGTAGTTGCTCATATCGATGCAACATGAACCTAGCAATGCAGTCTTTGAAAAGTAAACCCACTGGGATGTATCCAACCTGAGATTAACCAGTAAGCCAGTTAAAAGCTTTCCTTGTTATGTTCATTAGAAGTTCTGTAGTTCAGCTGGATAGACAAAGTTGCTTCTGAAGAGTTTATAGGCCACGAGCTGTCCTCCAAATATCATCATCACCAGGCCTGAACCTGCACAGAGAGGGATTAAATAAATAAGAAAAAGAGATCAATTAAAGGAAGGTTTAGTCAGCCAGTAGCTGTCCTTAAAGCCTGAATCTGAAGGGATGTGAAGTGAGTTATAGTGAGTCTGGGGACAGGCAAAATTGGGTTGGAGACAGATAAGGATACACATGGAGGGGTAGAGAGAAGAAGAAAGTAGGAATCTTACCCAGAGCTATCCACCATTGCTCAGCTGAAGGGAAGTCTGACATCACTGCAGAAACATGGAAACAGTGTGTTAATAAACTACCTGTACATAAAACTTACTGCATATTCACTTTCTTTACAAGTGAAATACAGAAAAAAAGGTGTAAGTTAAGGCTGTTTATCTTTAGGTCCTAATTTTGAGCATTTATTATAGTTTAGTTTGTTTTCTTTAATCTATTTTAATCAAATGGCTGTCAGAAATGTATGTTGGTCCTTTAAATTCTAAAACACAATGAATAGTGCATGTTTATGTGTGCCTTTATATCTCTGAACGACAGCCACTATATCCAGTTACATAACCAGGCTTCCAATCCTATCAGCTGTTCCGATCTATTGAGCTACTTTCTGTGTATCTGTGTGTGTTTGAGTTTACCTGCTACAGTCATCGCGACGTGCAGCAGTGTGACAGTTATGGCGTAATCCCAAACCCACTCCTCTACAATCCAGGCGAATACCAGCCCTGCCAAAATGTAGGTCACTTCTGTGGAAATTACACCAACTGGAGGGAGGAAGAGAGAAGACAACACATGAACACATTGCACTTAGCTTATGTTCCGCCTTATCTGTTTCTTCTCTAATATGCTTTACAATCATCGATTCAATTGTCATAGCATATATCTACCATTTTGACTTGTCATAGTAGGAAAGGCATGGGTTTTACCAATTAACAGGATGCATTAAAGATGGCTCTGTTCTAGTCAACTGTCCCAATGAGCCATGACAGTGAGAAAGTGAACCAGCAGGCACAATACTGGGACCCTTAAACTGAAGCAGCTAAACGGAATTCAGCCATCATTCATCGCCACATGTGTAAATGCCTATTGAGGACAGAGACAGACACAACCAATGAAGATCTTTCCTGCCAGTGGTGGCAGAACAATTCAGATCTTTTACTTAAGTAAATGTAGCATTACTACAATGCAAAAAATAATGCATCAAAAATCTTCCTTCAGTAAAAGTACACACTTACTAGACAAATGTACTTAAATGATCAAATGCAATATTAGTCATGATGCAACAGAATGGCCCTCATTAGTAATATATGATAAACCATATTATACAATTAGATTATTATTACTGATGGATTAATGTGTGACCAGCTTTTCCATGTGGTTGCTGGTAGAGATGGAGCTACTATTACTTTAATGTACAACAGTGCTTGTCTCATAAACACGTCACATAGATTGTATGTAAAACTAGTAAATAAAATTGTCAAATTAATATAGTGTAGAGAAAAGTACAATAACTGCTTCTGAATTGTGGAAGTAGTAACGAAAGTGTAAACCAAAAGACAAATTGATATTCAACACATACATAAGAGTAAGGGTACATTCAAAGCTCTCAACATCATGTAAATAATTAAATTACTTAGTTGCTTTTAGGCTGCTATTTAATATGGTTGATGCTAGAATGGATGGTCCAGAGGGACGGAGAAGGCATGACCCGCCTCTGATTGGCTAGTACTAGTTGCTTTCGTCAGTTAGGTTTAGTCATGAGGAGTGAGATTGGTTAAGTTGAGGGTAAGAATATAAGGGTAAGCCAATCAGAGGCAGATGTCTGCAGATGTTGGCAGAGCTCAATGTAGGCTTCTTATCATACATCCATGAATAGAGGCAACACTGTGCACACTCAGCTGATACCCTGGAAGAGATACTTGTTGTAAATGTTTCACCTGCCGACGCTCAGCCGTCAGTTGATGGGAAGGGTGTGGAACGGCGTTCGCACCCAACCCGGTACAAATGCAAATTAAGGATCACATCCTTATGGGTTATGGTTTGCATTATTGTACCTCGGCATAGTTAACATAAGTGGTCGTGAAACTGTTCCAGTAATGTACACCCCCCCACTCCCCCTTACTTTTACTTGAGTAAAATTAAGTAACTAGTACTCTTTCCACCTCTGCATTCTAGCATCAACAATTCAATATCTGTAGCTATAAACCTAGATTGAACGGGCCGTAACCTCACTCCTGGATGTACAAGAATAAAGTAGCATAACATTAAAATACTCAAGTAAACGACAAGTACCTTAAAATGTGACTACTTGAGTAAATGTACTTAGTTACATTCCACCAATGCTACTCACCGAGGTATTTGGGGTTCTGCCATGACGGTTGTGTTGTGTAGTCAAATGGAGTCAAAAAGCTGTTGATCTCATGAACCCTAGCGACACACCAGAAGATGAAACAGATACAGTGCACAAACTATAAACAGTAAAAAAAAAAAAATCTACTTCAGTTCTTCTTATTCTGTATAATATTAACTTTATCTTAGGAGAAAATTGTCAAGGCTTATCTGATTTTACTCTATGTTATTGCAGTATTTGTGTGTGTACCTGAGCAGTGCGATGCAGAGACCGACCACAAGGTAGTAGAGAGAGTAGAAGCACACCATGCACATCAACAGATTCTGCAGGACAACCTGAGGAGACGGAGAGGGAAAGAGAAGATGAGAAGTAATTATTAATAATGGCCTGTGGGTTTGAGAGTTTTAATTTTACATAAAAACTGCAGTTTTTGAAAGAAGCAGTAGTAAGAGTGAGGAACAGACCATGTTTTATCTGTAATTTAAGTTACTGATATTGAATAGTACTTATATCCTAAAAGTAATATGTATATACTGCAACTTTCTGCCACCACGTTTACATAATTATATCATTTTTCCTTCATTTGGTTGTTGAAAAAAGCTGAAATTACAACCTTGGTAGAGGTAAAACACCAAAAGCAATTACATATATATAACAGCCATAAATGGAGTGGATGAAATTCTACGCTTTTTGGTTTTTGAGACATATCTTCCATCGACCATCCGCGTATGTTTGCTTTAAATAAACAAGGTAATAACAGAGAAAACAAGACTATAAATACCAAGAGAAACATAAACCTTTATGACGGTGATTTTGATCTGACTAGAAAGCTCTGCACTGGAAAGACGTCATCATTATTTTATGCATTGTGTGTCTTCCAAAGCTAACAAAAAAAACTTCTCTTCTCTTTCCCCCATGACCCAGAAAACTATCGCTAATGACAGTAGTTAGCAGCAGACAGTCGTTGCTTGCCTGCTAAAGTCTCCTTTCATAGATGATTAACTGCAGCCTGTACAGGAAATGCGTTGCACCCTTGGAGGAGAGATAAAAGACCTTTTCCCTCACAGCTGACATTTCGGCTTGTCAAACACAGATGTAAGTAATTACATTAATAATGGGCTGCATTCCAGTCAGGTGTGCCGGTGCCAAGGCCCTGCACGTCGGCTCACTGGCACGGATAGAGTCATCGTTAATGTTATTAGTTACACCTGTGCTTTTCCTACTGTGTCAAGTCAAACGTCTGCTGTGACCACAGATGACATGAATAACAACTAATAACAACATCTGAATCGGGAGTAAACTTGTTGCTTGTGTTTATTGTGATACATCGTGACTATAAAGGCTGCGACTAACAATCATTTTCTTTAACGATTAATCTGTCAATTATTTTTTATAATTATTGAGTAATCCTTCAGCGTATAAAATGTTATCAAATTGTGAAATACGCCTATCACAATTTTCCAAAGTGCAAGGTGATGTCTTAAATTGGCTTGTATTTTTGTTTAGTGCTAGTTAGCAGATGTTAGCATGCTAACACACTAAACTAAGATGGTGAACATGGCGAACACACCTGCTAAACATCAGCATGTTAACATTGTCATTGGGAGAAAGTTAGCATGCTTACGTTAGCGTTTAGCCCAAAGCACCACTGTGCCTAGGTACGGCTTCTTGTTGTTTGATAAATGACTTAAACAAGAAATCAACTAATTGTTTCAGAGCTCTAATGACTGCAACAATTAAACGAGAGGATATCTGTTGGCATGACATTGTCATTAGACCAGCAGTGGACCCCCTGCAGTTTGCCTACTAGGAGAACATTGTAGTGAATGACGCTATCACTTACCTGCTACACTGGGCTTATTCTCACCTGGATAAGGCAGGTGCTACAGTGAGGATCAAGTTCTTAGATTTCTCCAGTGCTTTTAACACTATACAGCCTCTGCTGTTGGGAGCTCAGGGCTATGCAGGTAAACACTCCACTTGTGTCCTGGATAACGGATTACCTGACCAGCAGGCCACAGTTTGTTAAGACTGAGGAACTGCGTGTCATGAACTGTGATGAGAAACAAAGGGGCCCCTCAGGGCCCTGCCCTCTCCCCCTTACTGTTGACTTTGTTGGGTGGTGCAGATTAAACCATCTGCAGCTGATCATAAGCACGACGGAGGAGCTAATGGTGGAGTTCCACAGGACTAAGTCTCTGACCCCTGTATCCATCCAGGGTGAGGATGTCGAGGTGGTTCACTCCTATAAATACCTTGTGTGAGTGGACGACAGATGGGGGGGCTGGGAATACAGGGGCCCTCTAAGAAGGGCCAGAGCCGGCTCTACTTCCTGCGGCGGCTCAGAAGACTTCAATGCAACAAAATGCTGCAGATGTTCCACCAGTCTGTGCTGCTGTGTGCTGGGGCTGGAGTGTGAGATGCTAACAAGCTCAACAAGCACTGACCCAGGAGATCACTCCTGCCGGCGGCCATCAAACTGCTTAACTCATCCCTCTCTGTCACAGTCTGGGCATCAGTGGACTGAGAGGATGCTGAGGTCTTACTGGACTCGCAAACTTGATAATTACATTTTCCATAACATCTGGCAAAGTGAAATACATCTTTGTAAATAATAAAATACTTAACTATGTAATAAAATATATAAAATCATCTTTGTTTGTTTGTATATCTACCGGTATTTATCTATATACTTTTTAGTGATGATTTATGATGCTAAGGTGCATTAACTGTCTTAGTTTCATTCCTCCTGTACTTTCTTTTTGCTTCTACCTCTTTTTTTTTTAAAGATTTTTTTCCGTTGACATTGTTAGGCTTTTATTTGACAGGACAACTTAGACTTGAAAGGGGAGAAAGAGGGGGATTGACATGCAGCAAAGGGTCGCAGGTCGGAATTGAATCCATGGCCGCTGCAGCGAGGACAAAGCCTCTGCACATGGGGCGCACGCTTTACCAGGTGAGTTACCCAGGCGCCCCTTCAACCTCATTTTCTCCCTGTTATTTTCATATTGAAAATGAACAGCAGTGAGAAGTGGAAGGGAAGAAAAGCAGTATTTAAAAGTATTGGGAAAATTCCAGTCTGTCTCTTGAGGCTGTAAATATAAACCATGCATTTAAAAACAACTAGCCTTCACTTTATTTTAGTGCGGCCTACCTGAACCACATGGACTCTATTCTCGCCCTGTTCAGACAGCCATTGGAGTGTGGGTTTGACTGAGGCAGGAAAGTAGCTGAGCTCATGCTAATACCCTCAGAGACCGCTAAACACCGGCTAGCCTGGTTTGTTTGTCATCTTCAGACTAGACTGCGCTTTAAAAAAAGAAAAAGAACTGCTCTAGAAACCAGCTTTGAGAACTTTTGAATCTTGTTTTGGCTGATTACTCAAAAGCATTATTGAAAAGAGTAAACAGTCTGATTGTGACATTAGGACCTCATACACTACTCAGTTAAATGCTGATTATGACTGTAATGATGATGACAAAATTCAAATGACTGAGTCAGTAAAGCTGGAATAATCTAATTCATGAAAACATGCAGTACACCTGATTAGGAGTACCAATTAGCTCTGTTAGACATGTTGTCAACACGTCGCTGTGCGCGGAGACCTTACAGATGGTCCTCTCTATTCTAGCACACTCACTTATACAGTGCCCTTACCAAGGTATCACTGGGTGTAGTCTTGAGGGAGAAGGGTCCATGGCGTTTTATGAGTGTGAATCCAAAACAACGAGAGCAGTAGTCCAACAACATGAATGGCTGCTGGTCTACATGAGAGAATGTAGGCTAAGTGTGTTTGTGTGTGACAGATCATGTTGGGTGGGAGGAGGGAGGATTGGATTAGAAGAAATGGGATTACTACTTAGAAATCTGAGTACATCCCCCAAAAGGGATAAAGATGAACATACTCTAATGTACAGTCATGTGAACAAATTAGAACACCCATGCTAAAGTTGACTAAAAAGAGGAATAAAAAAATCATCTTTAGGAAATTGATCTTAATGCCTTAATTAAACAAAATGAGGAAAAATCCAATCTTTAAGGACACCAATTTTCTTTGTGAATGAATAATGTATTGTAAATAAATAAATGTTCTTCCTTAAAATACAGGGGGCATAAGTAAGTACACCTCTATGTTAAATTCCCATAGAGGAAGGCAGATTTTTATTTTTAAAGGCCAGTTATTTCATGGATCCAGGATACTATGCATCCTGATAAAGTTCCCTTGGCCTTTGGAATTGAAATAGCCCCACATCATCACATACCCTTCACCATACCTAGAGATTGGCATGGTTTTATTTCAGTTAGCCTAATAGCTGGTTTGATTTGCATTGAGAAATGATTTTATGGAAAGTACCCCATGCCAATCTCTAGGTATGGTGAACGGTTTGTGATGATGTGGGGCTATTTTAATTCCAAAGGCCAAGGGAACTTTATCAGGATGCATAGTATCCTGGATCCATGAAATAACTGGCCTTTAAAAATAAAAATCTGCCTTCCTCTATGGGAATTTAACATAGGGGTGTACTTACTTATACCCCTTGTATTTTAAGGAAAAACATTTATTTATTTACAAAACATTCATTCACAAAGAAAATTAATTCACTTAAAGATTGGAGTTTTCCTAATTATTTTAATTAAGGCATTAATATCAATTTCCAAAAGATGATTTTTTTATTCCTCTTTTTAGTCAACTTTAGCATGGGTGTCCTAATTTTTTCACATGACTGTAGGTGTGCACATATTCACATAAGCCAAAAGAAGGAAGTTGGTTTTCAGGCTAAATACTTCAGGAAGTGTTACTGACACATTTATATTTGGACTACAGTATCTATGTTATTGTACTTGCCTTCAGGTACGTTCCTCATGCCTCCAGTGTGTCCTTCTGCTTGTTCTCTTTTCCCTTCCAACTAAACATGACCTTTGCATGTATTTTGAAGGTGTGACTGGATGAATCTTGCTTACCCCCATCTTGATCTGTGATTCATCCTGGAAGTCCAGCTTTTGAGTAATCTGCAACAAAACATCAAGACAGCCACAATTACAATCGTGTCTGGCAGTTTTTAGTATCAACACTAGGTGGCAGCATGGCCTCATACGCACAGGGTGAATTAATCCACTAATGAACAACCTACACAAGAACAAGATATGACGATAAGAGCCACATACACAACACTGGCAGCAACACATAAGATGCTTCCTGATGCACCACTCATATGTATGGATTTCTGATGATGGGGGTCATAAATGATTCTGCTCTAATATTTATTTAACTTTGAGATCTTGAATGAAAACAGGTCAGAGAGGGAGATGTGTTCCTCCATCATCTGCTCATAAAAAGACAGATAAGAAAGAATAGAGGGTGGAAATGATGGGGTGATGGAGAAAGTGATGGAGGCAGAGGTTAATGCAGAAATGACGACAGCTCAACATCCCCGTCTCCCTCCAGAAATAGCTAAAGAAACTACAATTCAACTCTTCAGCGTCACAGCCTGCGTATGTCTGTGTGTGCGGTAAAGCACATGCATGTGCACCTTTGTGTGAGAGTGAGAGAGGGGTTGGCTTGGCTGCCACGGTAACCTGCATCATTGTAACCATAGTGATGGAGAGCATGGAGGAGGTGGGAGGGGGGTATGGGGTAAGCAAGGTAGGCATCATTCCTATTTATCCCCCTGTGTGTGTGTGTGTGTGTGTGTGTGTGTGTGTGCGTGCGCGCTTACAGAAAACTAATCATACAGATCTCTCTTTTTATTCTCTTGATTTTCCTGCAATGTTTTTCACTTTTTTTAGCATTACAGTGTTGTTCCTTGCTCTGTATAACTGCAGTAATGGAGACAGATAATCACAAATAAGCTTCATCAGCTGGGATTACATTTCAACATTCGCTTTCTTGCTGAGAATTAAATGAGAAGATGGATCAAACTTCAGTGCCTACATGCTAAATATGAAGCTATCGCAAGCAGGTGATTATCTTAGCTTAACATAAAGACTGGAAACAGCTAGCCTAGCTCTGTCCAACACCTCTAAAGCTCTCTAATTTACATGTTATATCTTGTTTGTTTGATACGTACGTATAAAATGATAATCCATCATTTTACTTCAGGAAGTTATTGGTCCCAGCAAAGGAATATTCAGGCACATAATGATGACATTCATAAAGCTGCAACATCAGGTCAGTGATCTAATCCCTGTTTCAGCCCAACACAGCTGACGCTCAGCAGTGGGTGAAATAACAAGAACACTGGAAAGTTTGAAGCTTAAAAGCATTGCAGATGGATTTCAAGGCACTTATGAATTATTAAGCCCAAACTAAACCTCAGCCAGGCCTTTTTCCAAGGAGCACAGTGAAGATAAAACAAACTATAATTCTGGTAGTCCGTTTATTTTTTTTTTTTTTATAATCAAATGAAACGGTTGCAGCACATTAAGATATCAGTATGAAGCATGATATGAGTATGAAAAATGGGACTAATGGAGAGAATACAACAGCGTGCTCCTGTATCTAAAGGGAGTGTTTACACCACATGAGTGAGTTCAAACAATCTGTGTCGTATCCACAGCAGCAGAGAAATGAACACACTCTGTTTTTAAATTCTTTGGAAATTAATTCAGCACAGAGAGAGGGGGAGAGATGCTTATAAGAACACTGAGGTTCATTGACCTACATGACAATGTGTTGTAGGAGCAGAGAGGCTGTATTTATCATTCAGTGTGTGTGTGTGTGTGTGTGTGTGTGTGTGTGTCACACACTTTGACACATCATAATTCATTCCAGATATACAAAAACAGGCAACAGCAGCAGTAATTAGGAGGAAAGTGAGGAAGACGTTTGAATGACAGGTGGTCGTAAGAAAGAAAGAAAGAAAGAAAAAAAAAAAGAATTTTAATAGTCATTTTTCACAAAGATTTAAAGACATCACTTTGGGTTTCATGGATTCTCTGATGGCCATTGTTTTTTTCAAACTATTTTCTGACATTTTGTCGAACAAAAATTAATCGAAAATGATAATCGCTTGTTGCCGCCCTAAACCATTTTGTCTACATGTCCCTCCCTTTCCAGCTAATTAGCCAATCATCACCTTGCATGTCCTCTGTTGGCTTTCTTTTTTTTAGATTATTTTTTGGGCATTTTCAGCCTTTATTCTGATAGGACAGCAGAGGACATGAAAGGGGAGAGAGAGCAAAGGGCCGCAGGTCAGAGTCAAACCCGGGCCCGCTGCGTCGAGGAGTAAACCTCTATATATGGGCGCCCGCTCTACCAACTGAGCTATCCGTGCGCCCCCTCTGTTGGCTTTCACCAATCATACTTTGATCCATTGAGATTAAAAATGCTCAAGACGACCAATTCTGTCCTCTCCTCCACTCTCTTTTTTTTTTTCTCTTTTTTATTTCACCTGTACTCTACTTCCTCACATTGCCTCCTCCTATCCTAGCCTGGTCCTAACAGACTCTGGTACATTTCATTTGTACAGAGAGTCTGGCCACTCTCCATTCACAAGTATTAACTTCCTTGAAGGTGGGTACTCTGTTGAAGTTTAAAACTATTGGATCTGCCCAGAGCAACTCTGGATCTGCCATAACCAATCGCTAACGTTTGGTCGTGACGTCGGCTTAGCATCGCTAGTGTTCGCTTTAGCCAACTCCTTCATCACTAATGGAGCGAGCTGGAAAATCTAACTTTTCCCGAACCCCGTGGGGAGGAGGGCCACAACATCATGGCCACCAACAAAACTCAGCAAAGAGTGTTCTTGCTCGGGCTTTAACTTCTGGATATTCGGCAGCGTTGCCACAACGGACTGAATGGCTTCGCTCGCATCTTTCTCCGCCGCCATTACGGAACTACAACTCTAGCGCACGGCCTCAACAGCATCGTTCTCAGCCACTCCCTCTGTTCGCTGATTGGACCGCCAAAAATTTGGCTGGAGAAAACCCAAGACTATACCGCAAACCCAGACGTAGTACTGAAGGGAAATGAAAATTGAGCGTAACTACGTAGGAGAGCGGAGCCAGGCTACTCCTATCCTCCACATCCCCTATTTCCTCCTCTCCACCTTTTTACCCAAAATCCTTTTCCTCTCGGTTACATTTTCCCTTTAATTATGTAGCTACAGGCCGCTGTCCACAGCTGCTTACAATAAGTATAACTCAAAAAGTCAACACATTTTCTAAATCTCATAATCCCAAGTAGGCTCGTAAACAATAAATGCAGCAGTCAACAATGTATGGCATTGTTTTTCCTCTCTTTCTCCCACACTCTCTCCACATCTCTGTTGTTTCTCTCTGCCCCTCTACAGCGTGTTTTCATTTCCATCTATTATGGAATGTAAATACAGCAACTGACTGACCACTGCACCATGGATACGACTTCAACAAGAATCTCCACAAGAGCAAGAGAAAAACACTAAGTGGGAATGCTTGAGGACCCCAAACGTTTATTTTTAGTGTGTGTGGTGCAGAGTTAAGGTTGGCGTCATGTCTGTCATTGTCAGGTTTAAGATGGAAAGATGGCACCCGAGGACCAATGTCCTAATGATTGTGAACAAACGTGTGTGCACGTGTTCAGCTGTACAAATCTGGCCTGGGTGTTTTACTTCTCACCAACTTAATCTCAGCCATGTGAACAAAAAATTGTCTTTCTCACACACACACACACACACACACACACACACACACACACACACACACACAGCTTATTGTACAAAATATCTGGCCAAAACGTCTGTCTTACATTCTCTTCACCTCGCCCCAGTTGGTGTATTTTCATTAAATCAACTCCAGCATGTAGATACAGGAAATGACACGCATGCCAACATCTGCAACATTTCTTGCTGCCCTCTCTTTCTCTTGTGTTTGTGGAGACAGAAAAGTTGAACAAAATAACACGCTGCTCTGTGTTTTTTGAAAACTCCTAACCTCTGGGAATTTGAGCTCTATCTCACATGAACACACAATGAGTCACTCATGCCAATATTACAGCTGTGAACACTTTTTCTGTTTTTTTTTTCTTTCTTTTTGCTTTGTTGCTGCAGGAATGTTGTATTTCCTAAGTTTTGCATGCTGATACTGTATACAGAATCCTGCTGCATTGAACATCACAAGCTGATGCATTTTTCTCCTTGCTGAGCATCACCAAGGCTTCTCCCTCTGTCTTTCCTTATAACCAGTCACATGCAAGAAAAGCATGGCACAGTGCCTTGTTTTTCTCCATAAGCATACCATACCCAGCGCTCATACAAATCACTCACCCCCATCTCTCTCACGCACGCACGCACGCGCGCGATGAAAGCCTCTCACATTCCCACAAGCGCTTTGGAGGAATTGGATGGAGCTGCCGCGTCTCTCTCCGACTCAGAGGAATAAAAATACGCTTTACTCACCGTTCAACATTTTTCGTTCAGACGGAACAACGTGATGCCGAGAATTTCTACAAGAGAGTTGTATCTTTTTTTCTTTTCTTTGACGTGAACTCAAGTTTTTGGATGCGAATATCGGGAGAGAGTTTTACGCCCAGGAGGGACTTCACATCAGCGGCTTTTGTAGTCTTCCCCCCACCCCCCTATGAAACAAGGAAAAAAAATGTCCGCAGGGAAATTACAACCTGAGCGTTTACGACTTTAAATAGGCGGAATGTTTTAAAGGATTTCCCTCGAGTCGTAATAAGGAGCGCCCTCATTGTCCTGAGCGCACATCGTCTCCGTATGGCGGAAAACGTGCTCCGCGGTAAATAAAGTCAACATAAGACACCTTAAAAGCTCGCAAACCCAATTGAACTGTGCTGCTGTTCCCAAGCCCTGCACGAGAGTAGAACTGCCTCCTGTCATTTGATTTTTTTTTTTTACGGAATGGCATTTCAGTGGAAGTTGCCTTCAAATGGCTTTTCACTTTCCCCCAGGTTATGGCTACCCTTTCCATGCCTAATGGCACAGTGACAGTGAAACACTCGGATCTTTGCAAAGGTAAGACCTGAGCTGTGCTCCAACTGTTAAACAATCCAAGTTGACAGCTATCCAGTCTATCCTTTTATTCCCATCCATATTTAATGACGTTTTGATTAATATTTAAAGAAAAACGAAGTTAAACATGAACAATCAGATCCTGACAGACTGATAACCATTAGTGGCTACATCAATGAGCCATTTACTGTAATTGATGGTGTTTTAAGCTTTAATATGATTTTAAGATAGTCCATCGTATTGTAGGCTATGCTTTTGTGTGTGTGTGTGTGTGTGTGTGTGTGTGTGTGTGTGTGTGTGTGTTTTATTGAGGAGGGAATACAACAATCTGTTGGGTCAATCAATTCATCATTGGTGACTTGCCAATAAACCACAGCATGTTTTTCTCCCATCCCAGAATGCACTGTGTGGACTAGCCAGACCCTCCTCCACAGCGATGTGGAGGAGGGTCTGGCAAAGCGAGACTACATAACGGGCAGGGAGTTGCAAGTCCATCATTTGGCCACTATGTACAATTTGCTTCAATGCCCGGAGCTAAGTCCTTCTTCCCAGAGCCAGCAGTCACGTGCATGTGTTTTGTGGGAAAAAAAGTGATCAGCAACGTTTGATTGAATGTAACAAGATATTACAATTAATCTTTTTTTTTTTTTTTTTTTTTTTTTTTTAAATGTCACAGAAGTGAGTAAAAGCATTTAGCACAATTTGGTCACTTACATCACTTACTGAAAAGTGCTTAGCTCCCATAAGGTTAGGCCTAGAGGATTGAAACTTTATACAGGTGTTGTTGACAAGATATAAAAATGTATGTGTGTTGTTTAACATAGTGTGGCATAAAGCATGTTTTTGTTATTGCTATTTGTGTGTTATGTTTAAACTGATGTAGTGTAGGCTGTGTTTTGATCACATGCTAAACAAGCACATTTTCAGAAATGAGAAGAATTTAAGTTTCAAATGCAGCCTAATGCATGCATTTTGGGCTTGCAGTTCTTCTGTTATACGTTTTTCCATTCAGGTATGGCAATTAGACAAAAAAGAAAATAAAGACGTTGCATATTATCAGTATCAGTGTATCCCTCTGCACATACATGGCCCTGCACAGTGAAGGTCAAACAACAAACACAATGTTTAAGAGGAGGAAAGACAACAGAAGCTCTGGCGCTTGTGTTATCGTCTTTATCGTGTGATTTACATGTGGGTGAGTTAGGAGTAATTGTCACCTTGAGAGCTGTTTGAAATACAAGGGGAACTCACTGAGTCACATGGCTTTTAGTGAGACATCGTTCGCTGCCAAACACTTTACGCAGAAATGCATCTGAGTTTAATTTGAGACTCATTAAAAAGTCAGGCGACATATCAGCTAATCCTCCTTCACACGCATCCAGTAACTGGATAATCCTGTTTAAAGACCCCTCTGGGAGGTTAGCACTTCCGTCACTTTGTCGTTCCGAAGACTCCCAAAATGATGGGCATGCCCACCAACCACCACCAGATAATACGATTTCATCCTGTCTGAGGAAAATATTCAGGTGTATCTGATTTAAGACATTATTCCTGCCTCCGCTGAGAATGTTCTAAAAGGGCAAATGAAATAAAAACGGTTATTGGAAAACTTTATATTAGTGAAATTAAATTATTTCTGAAGCTGTGGAGAGTGGGCCTTTAGAATCCAAACATGGACACCACAAAGGTCCCAGGACGACACTGCTGCAGGGCAGTCGGGGACAGCTGCTGCCTCAGAATGAGTGTGGGTGACTGAGTGAAAACCGGGGCTGTGAGGGAGACAGAATGAGTCATTTTGCTAGAATTAACAGGGGGATCACACACACACACACACACACACACACACACACACACACACACACGGCACCTGGCATGAGGATCTGATGATTCAAAGCTTAATTCAATTGAAAAGAGCTGAATTTATCAGTGTGGATGCAAGACTTTGAAAAAAAAAAACGTATGTATCATCAACATAATGAGGAAGAAAAGCAAACAAGATGGTGAAGACGGTGCAGGATTTGACATTCGAGTGCTTGCATCAGAAAATGTGCTGCTGAAAGGTCAGCAGGAAAACACAAAGTGACATATTCTCCAGACAGATGACTCACCATTGACCGTGAGTCTGTAGGAGTAAAGCAATGCACAAACACATGCTTGCTATCTTTTTATCTTTTGCTCATTCTTGTTCCTGTGGTAGAAATTCCTCCTTCCTCCTTTTTTCCTACTCAATGATCTTGTGATCACATCAAATGGACATGAAACACTTTTTCAATCAAAAAAAGTCTGCTTCTTTAAAGAACTACAAGGACAGCAACATGCAGTGTTGGGCAAGTTACTTTTAAAAAGTAATTAGTTACTAGTTACTTCTTCCAAAAAGTAACTAAATTAGCTACTCAGTTACAAATTATTAAAGTAACTAGTTACTTCAGAAAGTAACTATTGCGTTACTTTCAAGTACATTTTTAAATGCTCAAATGTGACCCCACCTCCACCTACCCCTCTTTAACGGAACTTAAAATACATGTGTATGTTCAATTATTTATGATAAATCTGAATATTATAATGAAATGGACACTTAATACAATACATTATTAACAGAAACAATGTACACAAATCTAAACTATTTTAATGTTGCTGTGGGACAAAGTGAGACTAGCCTCCAATCAAATGCCATGTATGTAGATATTATGTTTATATAGTGGATCAACACAAATAACACAACACCTCAACAGGCCACAACCGGGCAAAATTAGAAGAAGAACAGTAAAAAAAAGTCTTTGCCTCTCGGCTCAGACTCAGAGATCTAGTCGCATTTTTTGGCAGTAACGGCGTTATTAAGATGGGAAGAGTAATCAATTTAATTCAAACGATTACTCGTTACTGAAAAAAAGTAACGCTGTTAGTAATACCGTTATTTATAACGCCGTTATTTATAACGCCGTTATTCCCATCACTGGCAAAATGACATCGTGTAAACATACATGCCACTTTCCTAAAGCCAAGTGGTGTGTTATCTGGACGCATTTTGAGCTATCCGCGTGTATGCTATGCTGTATACAGCGGACGGCAGTCTGCAACAACACAGCCTAAACATACACTCCACTTTCTAAAGCCACGTGGCGTGTTATCGCGAGGCTACGGTTGGGTTTAGGAAACGTCACATGCAGGTTGGGTTTAGGAAAAGAAGAACGGGGTTGGGTAATTTAAGTCAATGGAGGCCAAACAGCATTGATAAACACACTAAAAAGCGAGTATGCGTCTTAATAACGCGCAAATAATGGCATACGAATTGGCGTGTCATGCATACGCCACTTCATGAGATCAGTCTAAGGACAGAGACCTTAGTCAGGAAACAAGATGTTGAATATTGTGAACCAACACAGCATTTGAAAATGTGATAAGAGAGAGAGAGAGAGAGAGAGAGAGAGAGAGAGAGAGAGAGAGAGAGAGAGAGAGAGAGAGAGAGAGAGAGAGAGAGAGAGAGAGAGAGAGTGAGTGAGTGAGTGAGTGAGTGAGTGAGTGTGTGTGTGTGTGTGTGTGTGTGTGTGTGTGTGTGCTGATAAACACTCACCCACCAAACCCTATAGGATGGCGGTTCCTCCTCAAAGGTTTCCAGTTTTTTTTCCCCCATGTGGTGAGCTGGTGGCCAGGGTTCATGTCCTTGTCTTTCTGGAAAAGCAAATATAATTACATTAGGGATTGACAAATGTGTGGTAATCCATGTCACAGCTTTGTGTCACCTCATCTCATCTCTCTGTGATACCTTACTGTCACATACTGCCAGGACCATACTAATAGTGGTCTTTCATGTGGCAGCCCATTATAACTACTCTGTACTGTTTACTTTAGGTTTGTGGGGACCATTTACAAAGCATGCAACACAAGCTTGAATTTGACTTTCCACCCTCTGGGCAGCTATTTGGGTTCAGTTCATATTCATTTCACAGCAGGAAGTAATGAAAATCTACTTAATGAAATGAAACATCCTAAGATTATCCCCTCACAGGAAACAGCTTATTTTTGCTAAAGTTGTGTTATCATTGTGTAGTAATGTAATAGCAGGAAGGTAAGTTTTAACTACTCCTCCATGTTAATGTGTTTATGGCAGCTGTGGGGATATCGGCTGTTCAACAATCTGTTGCTAAAAAGCATCACATTTGTGGGCTATTTAGTCTGAGAAATAAAACCTGGGAGGCACAAAAAGGCAATCGTGGACATTGTAAAAGGGATCACATGAACTTCTTCCATTATAGGTTAATGCTTTATTTTGGTTTTTGTAAGAAACACACTAAGAGGATTTCCAAAGAATGTTTTCTATTTGTCACAGCATTTCCCCCCAGCACACATTTGGTATAGTGATTATCTACTGATTAATGTAATATAAAGTGCACACAATTTGTAGTTAATGAGCTGAAACATGCCAAACAGTGAAGTCCTTTAACAGACATAAAACATTGGTCCTTAGACAGTTAGTCCACTATCCTATCCTATATTATACTATAATATATTAGATTGTATATATATATACTAGACTGTCAGCAAACCTCTGAAGGAAAACATGTATTTATTTAATTCATGAGTTTAAAAATGAGGACATTTCCAATGTGTTACACTATCATTTGAGCTGACTTTCTCTGTAGAGTAATGTGCAGGAAAACTACTTCAAATTGTTTGTATATGGTCAAGAACATTTTGAGTAGTAATCCATTAAGCTTCTCCGCAAACCTAATATGGAAACAGATTTATCAAATCAGGACTTCTTTGCTGACGGCTTTATTTGGTAGGTGTATAAAATGTGAGAAATTAGTGCTGGAAAGCGAGTTTTTCTTCGTACTGGTACCGTAATGGCACAAATAGACGCGCATCAAAATCAAAGCGCGGCTCACTAAACCGCAGTGTTCTACGGTTCTGCTCTGTCTGTCTCGTCTGTCCCATGTCCCTTTTCCTGCCGCAATGTTATCAGCTGTTGCGCACCTCTCCCTCTATTTTTGCCTCTCTCTCTCTCGACCCTTCACAGAAAAACAGCTGATCTCAATTCAATTCAAAGGGGCTTTATTGGCATGGGAAACAGATGTTTACATTGCCAAAGCAATTGCCAATTGTGCGAGTTGTGTGACAGTTGGCAGTCCTGACTTATGCTGGTAATTTCCAGCAGGCTTTGCAAGAGAACAGAACAACCTTTCTATATTCTGAACATTTGCCAAATCTCAAATGTGGCCATGATACTCAGAAAAAAAGTACTAGTGTTGTTTTGAGGTTAGTCTTTGACTCCCAGCTCAATGATATTATGGCAGATGACCTTAACTGCAGCAGCAGGGTGTCTGTTAAATCCAGCTCAGGTGGAAAAAAAGAGCCACTGGGACATTATTATTATTTTTTTTACATTTATTAGAGCAATTTGGCCTCAGTTAACCTTACCAGTACAGTTTATGACACACAAACAAAAACACATTGTAAGTGTAATGGGAGACATAATGGATGATCATTGTTCTCTCCCTACCACACTCTCTCATTACATCTCTCCTCTATGCTTTCCTTCTTACTCCATCTGTGTCCATATTACATGCCTTTCTCCATGACATGTTAGCATACAGTTGAGTTCACTGAGTTGTGTCATTTGAGACTAACTTTTCTCAGTGTGTTTCTAGAGTCAAAAAAATTCTCTGGAGTTTGTTACTCGTAGATCAAAGCACCTCCTCTATTCTCTCTCTCCCCATCTTCCCCCTTTGGATGTCTTCCTATGATTCTGATACTTCTACTCCTTTCGTCTTTCTATCCTACCCGTGCGTTTCTCTTTCCTCTTCCACACTCTCCCATCATATTCTCTCTAAGGTGTGGAGAATTGTAGAGCTGCAGCACAAATCGCATAGATGAAGATGCAATTAACACGCCGAACATGAAGCTAACGCGTAAATGTTGAGTGTAAAAAAAAAAAAAAAAGCAAGCACCTTTCTGTTGCTCTCATCCTCTCTTCATATGTGGTCTCTCCCTTTCACTACCTCCTCTTCTTATTTCATCCAACTTGCAAACCCCTCCCTAGTTCTACTCTGGCATCCTTTGTTGTCTCCTCCTTTCCTCCCCCTTTCAATAACGCATCTTTGAAATTGATGGAGAGGTGGAGTGAAATCACACCATGTGTGACATAAAGGTTGGTTTTTGCCAAAAATCTAAATCTAAATGACACATGAGAAATGCACCCTTGTTAAAAGGATTGTGTTTATTATGATATACCTGTCATTCCTGTGCACACAGCTGGTAGTTGCTATAGAAACGTGTCACCTTGCAGCAGCACATGTAGTTGCTATAGGGACAATACATCACGTGACATCGCCATATAGATAACACCACAGAGGAAGTGATATGTAGAGGAGGAAATTTCTGCTCTGAAAAGATTTTTAAAATGTAACTCATGTAAGAGTGTCTGTAAATGTTCAAATGTTTCCAGTAATGGAATAAATCTGCTCCCTGATGGGTGAGGTACGTTTTTTCAGTAGTTTCGTTGCCTCACTGTGAGTTTGCACAGATAAATGGCAGGAGCAATTCATTATTAAAGTGATCACACAGAGGCTAAGTCATGATTTATTAAACACTAATTTAGGAAACTGCTTATTACGGCAGCGATGTGGAAGAGCGGTGGATTTCACATTTATTTATAAGTTGTTTCTGATAGGAGGTGTAGAAAACTACAATTTATATTCAGTTTGCGTATGATCACCGTGTGATTAACAGAGCCACAAATTGGGTGTTAGGTGTTGAGCACAAGTAACTGAGGTTTCATGTGGTCACTGCCGGTGCGTCTGTTACGGCAGAATTTCGTTGGTTTCTTACTCCTAGTTGTTAAAATGACAGATGCGCTTGGCTTGTTTTCTGCTTCTGTCCTGTCATCACCGGCAAGAAAAACACTCTTTTATTGCCAGGCCTTTCTTTTACACTCATCATTTCACCTTGTCTCCTTCAAAATAGTTTTTTACCATTGTTGTTAACTGTTGAGCTTTTTGTTCAGGCTTTCAGTTTCTGGTCATGACTTAGACACCTTTTCTCTCTTTCCTGTCTCCTTTCCTCTATCCTTCTCCTGTACTCACATCCATCCCTCCCTTTCTCATCTCTCAGTAAACAGAGGAAATCTCTCCCCCTGCTCTTAAAACATTGTGTGGGTTCCTATTTGACGCACACCAAGGAGCGAAAGGAGCGAATCAAGTAGAGAGAGAGAGAGAAAGTGAGAGAGAGAGAGAGAGAGAGAGAGAGAGAGAGAGAGAGAGTGAGAGAGAGAGAGAGTGAGTGAGAGAGAGAGAGAGAGAGAGAGTGTGAGAGAGAGAGAGAGAGAGAGAGAGAGAGAGAGAGAGAGAGAGAGAGAGAGAGAGAGAGAGAGAGAGAGAGAAAGAGAACAAGAGCAGAAAAACCAGAGAAACAAGGCTGGTTGTGTTTGTCCTTGTGTGATTCACCATCTGTGGTAAAGCACTTTCCTACTGCAGTATTACCAATAAGATGATTGACATGAAAAATACATTAAGATGTGAGAAGGAGAAAAGAGGGTAGGAGGAGAGAACGTCTGGTCCTGTGTGTGATTCAGTTACTTTGAATACTAAAAGCTTTGTTGCTTTGAGATATGTAGAAGAAAAGGAGGGGAGAAAGAGCGACGTGACCAAATAAAAGAAATTTAAAATTAGAAACAGATTAAAATAGATCTGAGGGGAGAGAGGCTAGGGGGAGGAGAAAGACAAACAGACAGAGATGAGATGAGAAAGTCAGCTAGGGTGGAGGAAAAGGAGATAAACGAGGAAAAAAACAATAATCAGGGTCACAACCAGAATGCGTTAGCACACAGACTGAAAGAGAGAATGAAAGAAAGAGGAAGGGAGAGAGATTTGCAGACTACAGTGCATACTTCTTGGAGGAAGAAAGAGAGACAGAGAGAGATGCGGAAGCAAGGAGGGAGAGAGAAATTACAAAATAGACAAGACAAAGGTCATGGGTGTGTTCTTGTTCCCATGCTAAATCGGTTTTATCTTCTTATACAGTATACACAGACATGCACACGGCACAGAAAACTGGTAACCAAATAGATACATCCGAACAACTTCGCTATTTACATCTTAATACACTTTTTTTGTCATTTAGAAAACACAACCTATTATTAATCTACAACCTTACAGTGAAAACACGACGACGCGTAAGCGTGGCATATAGCCCGTTAAGCATATAGCCCGATAGAAAGAGACAGGATGAGTGGGCAAAACTGTGGTAATTGTAGCCTATATGTGGCTGTGTGTGTGTGTGTGTGTGTGTGTGTGTGTGTGTGAGTCACTCTCTCTGTCCGTCCGTCTCTCTCTCCGTGTGCCTGATCGCGTGTCTTGCTGTGAGAAGTCAAGACAGCCCAAATCACCATGAACCTAGGTGTTTTTATTTGGAAATGTGTTTTATTTTATATATTAAGCATCCGGCTGCACTGTGGTCTTCCTGTATGTGATTACCTGCCTGGCTTGACACATTCGCTCGCGTCGCGCCCAATAAATAGAGGAGACGGCGAAACCATTGCTGCAGCGCTCGGGCCGACGCGGCCGCTCCGCGCCTGGTATGAACGGACAGATTGGATAACATGGGCGCCGAAATAAAAATAGCTGCGCTATGCCGCTTCCGCACCCGGTGGGTTTTCACTGTTATGCTGGTGGCTCTTCTAGATCTTATACCCTAAAATAATGCTCATGATTAATAAGATTTTTAAATGCTTTATGGCTATTCAAGAAGGCTGAACAGCGATATACAGTGTATGTCTGGGGACAGCCTAATGCTGTGTTCACACCAAAAAGGGATCATTTGTTTTTTTAGTCGAGTTACTCGTGTGAGTTGGCCAGAGGATGGGGGGCTCCATGTAGATACCAACAACGTTTCCTGCCGCTGTGTCTTTCCGTCATCAACCATGGCCCAAATAACCACTAAATAACTACTATTGTTGCTTTGTACATGTTGTGGAAGTCTCTGATACGTCGGAAAACCAAACGCCGTTGTGTCTGGGTTCATTATACATCATCCGGAGGCACACACAGCTTGGTGAATTTCACTGCCCACAGATGGCTGCAATCATGTTTTTCCTTCATTTCTGATTCAGGAGTCAGGAGAATCTCAACGCTGGTAGGCTTTTGCGACACAGCGTGACGCGGATTGAGAATACGCAAACATTCTATTTCCGTGTTTGCATTGACCTTGTATGTAATTGAGCCGCACGAAAGATGTGCTTCGAGTTTGGTGTGAATACAGCATAAGTATGTTAAATGTGTGTAGGAGCAAGAAAATTATGCAAACTGTTTTAAAATTTCCAAAGATTCCATGTGAAGGTGGTGCTTCAGCTGAGGTGGTGATTCAGTCTTTCCAGTGTATTGCACCTGACACCTCAACTGCTGGGGATTACTGTGGTGACTTTTAGTTTCATATTTTCACCCAAAGGACCCTATTTTAACGATCTGAAACGCAAGTATCAGTAAGTAAGTAAGTAGCTTTGTGGGCGGATCTCGGGCGCCGTTACTGTTATACTGGCGGGATAAATGACTCTTGCGCCCGACGCAAATCTGAAATGGGTTGGTCTGAAGTAACTACATTACTCATAGGTGTGGTTTGGGCGTAACGTGCAATAAACCAATCAGAGCGTTATCTCACATTCCCTTTAAAAGCAGGCGCGCTTGTTCCATGGCGGATTGCTATTGTAATGGCGGATTTGCTAGGCGCACGCTCTCAATACATCCATGGGCACACGCCAGGAGCAGTTCACAGCCGAGGAGACGTTTGCTATTGATTTTTCTTTTTGATAAAATGTAAATAAAGAAATGTCACAAAAACATACTTTCCGATGTTTTGGGCTCACTCTCACTGAATCACGAGGTTATGAAGGCATGGTGATATTTTTGCAATGTAGTCTAACATTAGACCGAGATTACCTCACTATAGACGATGCAGCTCTTCTGTCTCTCCTCTATCGTGCTGCTGCTGGGGCATTTGGGTTAAGTGGCATCGGCACATGCAGTTCAACATGACATCTCCTTAAGTCCTCTAATATTTCCTCATTTATGTCATCAACACATCCATGATTCATGGAAATGTGTAAAACAAGGTCATATTTTTCCTTGTATTTATGTATGGTTAGCAAAAATGGGAACTGCTGGGTCCGTGAGATGAGAGAAGCAAAGTGTATGTGCGGTGTGCACACTCTATATTACGGCCAAGCATGCGCCCTTAAAATAGCATCTGAATAACGCGCCACTGACTTTAGACTAGGTTTTTCCTGGTCTGTGGCGGAACTGTTTTCTGAAACTGCAAAATAGCACAGGGAACGTTTGCGCCGGAACACGCCTCCTCTTTTTGCTGAACCGCCGTGAGTCTGTGGAGGGAAAAGTCCGCTGTGCGTCGGGTGTACAAAGTCAATTGCGCTGGGTGCAAAATAGGGCCCAAAATGTTAAAGTTCAAGAGCAGAAGTAACGACATGGCACCAAACAAAAACAGTCAATTCATTTGACGCAATGAAGTTAGCTACCTTTGCCAGAATTTGATCTGAAGAGGAATACTTGAAATTGCCATCCACCTTGGATATTCAACATCAGATTTACTCAGTTTAATCCTCTTATTGCTAAACAGGACAGTGCTAATGTTCATGTGAGCCCAGATTAACAGACATTTAGAAACCAAATGATTCTTCCGGTATAAGCCTGTGTTTGTTGTAAACCATTTTCCCTTTAAAAACTATTATTAGACATCTGAGCAGCCGGTGAGCAGAGAGACTATGATTCATTTGAATATTATGTCATAATTGCAGCACTGTATTTCCAATTTTATAACTGCAACAACAATGTAAATAGTGACAACAATGCCAACAATAAAAATACTAATGATGGATTTGAATTAAAATGAATACAAAAATGATCCAAGATTTTTTTTAAACACAAGCCATGTGTGTTTATCTCTTATCTTGTTTTCTGAGTGTCTCTCTCATACACACAGGGAGAAAGCAGTCAACAAACCTCCAGCAGGCGTAAATGTTTGACTACACACAAACACACACACACACACACACACACACACACACAGACACACACACACACACACACAGACACACACACACACACACACACACACACACACACACGCACAACCCTGCACATGTTGTCCTGAAGGCTGACGGCCAAAAACAAAGACATCACCAGTAAACAGAGGCGATTGTACTGGGTGTGTACATTTTTCTGTGCTTACATCTGTATCACTGCTAAACTGTCAAACAGCATTTGTCGAACTTGAACTGACGCTGAAAGTCGGGCACACTTTCCCTGCAAAAGTGTGTAAAACTGTCACCTACAGGCAGCTTTTCAGAAGCCACTGCTGTACGTGAGGCGACACGCCTGCGTAAAAAAGACGACAAATAGTGCTGCTCAATTGTGAGAGATGCTGCACGTACATCTCATATATTCAGAGCATCTGGCAGACTTTGACTGTGCTGATTTGTGCATCCCTACACCTGTTTTTAAAAATGGTTGTTGTTGGTAATGTTTTTTAATGTGAACTAGTGCAGTGCCTGTTCAAAATGTGCCTGTTTGGAATGGGTGATTGCTTGGCCTGTGGTATTGCTGCTTGTAGAATTCTTCAAAACCAAATTGTACCCCAAACCATTTAATATGCACCTCCACTGTATAGCCTACCACTGACTTACAGTGTAGGCTACGTCTACATCAGAGGAAGACATTGTACTACTGTATTTACCTGACAGAGAACGTAATCACAAAATATCACAATGAAAATGTGGAGTAATCAGACATTAGCGTCATGGACTCCTGGCAGTGTGCTACCCATCCGGCCCCACATATCTGCGTTCATCAACCACCAGAACTGGATCGTGTGTGTGCACGCAGAGAGAGAGAGAGAGAGAGAGAGAGAGAGAGAGAGAGAGAGAGAGAGAGAGAGAGAGAGAGAGAGAGAGAGAGAGAGAGAGAGACATTGTCTCGTGTCGTATGATCGATAACGAATTTAACACTTCAGCAGAGGTGCTCATTTCAATTCAGGTTTAGTGGCTCGACGGTTAACGGTGAAGTATGGATTTGATTCACAGGGGTATTTTGGCGACGGTAATGTTATTAGTGTTGTAAGTAGACTTAATTAACCCGACCCAGGGTGTCTGCCCGGTTCAGCTCTGAGATTTTCTCGCATTGCACAGCGCTGTGAAGATATAATCTCAGAGATTACGTTATGTTCTGCCAGCTCACAGCAACTTAATACAATAGCAGGAAAAGAGTCCCCCCCGCTGTTGTAAAGCATTCTGCATGTGGCGTCTGCGTGTGATGTGTAGGTTACCTTCCCCCCAAACACGCCCCCAAACACGGACACACATATACGTCTCGCTGCCACTTGTCTGTAGCTGGCTGTGCTTTGCATGTGTGGAATTCTGAAACGTCCTTAAATTCGGGAATTGTCGTTTGTTTATTCAAAGTCAAAGACAGTCCAAAGTAGTGCAACTTAGCACATTTTTGTGGGTCTGAGGTGTATGTCACGTTTTAGCTGCCAAAGCTCCGCTGCTCTCTGTCTCTGGTCCTCAGGGTGAGAGGGGGAGTGGCCAGCGGCTAGAGCGGCAAAAGCCAATGTGTGCTCCTTTTACCTATATATTTAACAATATCTTTTGCATTTCTAATCCAAACAATGTCAAACTTGGCACTGCCCTTACTCGTGCCCGTAGCAAGACACCTGTCAAGTTTGAAATCCATCGGCCTAATGGTTCGAGAGATATGCGCATAACACACAGACGTTCCTGCAATTTATAGATAGATGTATGTACTATGCCTTTATCAAATAGATGTTTGCAGTTTTTTTCATCTTTTCGTGCAACAAACTGGTGTGCAACAGCTCTGCATCAGTGGTCGTTTAGTCCCAGGGTACAAACGTGCACACACCAGATGCTGGACGTACAGTACATGCTAAATGTATTACTAATATGCTGTTGCATGTGTATCTGCAGGTTAAGTATGACTGCAGCAGCAGGTGTGCTAACAGGCTTGGCTAAGCTAAAACGCCAAGACTCCGCCCGCTCTCAGCACCGGCCCTTACCTACATCGCCGGGCCTGGGAAACTCCGCCCCAGAGGCTGCCCCCAGGTAATTATCTTAGTCTTCTTTTCATAATTTCAATATTAATACAAAGATTACTAGAACCTGTATTTACAAATGAGCTTTTTTTTATCCACTACTTCTGGGCAACAGGAGACTGGTAGCAGTTTATTTTCTATGTGATTTATGAGTGACACTGGTATTAATGTTAAAAAAGCCAGCGTCGACCATTCACAAAAAACCTAGTGTGTGCGAGGTGTTACGGTCCATGCAAATGCTTTGCAATCTCTGTACACTTTTTGTATGGTGGCTGTAATGATGTCACTAAATATATGTCTCCAAAAAACTATCATTTCTGTTTTCTTTCCATGCTTTTCATTTAGAAAGCGGAAGCGACGCACCGATGTTGTGGTTGTACGTGGTAGGCTCCGCCTCTACTCCGCCTCCGGGTTTTTCCTCCTCCTTGGACTGGTCATCTTGGCCGTAGGGATTGGCATGGCGACGCTGGGTTACTGGCCGCACAGTGAAACCATGCCCTCAGCCAGAGCGCCGACCGGAGGAGGATCTAAGCCAGCAACTGCTGGAGGAACATCTGGAGGAACATCTGCCACAGGAGAAGGAAACAGAACCATGGTGGCCGTCACAGACAAGGACGCGGCTAACTCCAGCACGAGTCATAATGTGCAAGGTAAGTGAGCACAGGAATGAAAAGTTAACCACGGTTGTTTCATTAAATTGGTTCTGAAGGGTGATTTTTTTAAATGGACTGAGTCAGTTTATCTGTACTCTCGCTAAACACTTTTTTCTGCTCCATGGTTCATGAATTCAAATTCCTTATATTGAATGGCTCCTACGCTCTGCATGTAGGTACGCCCTCCAAGCAGACTGGGGGCGCTCTGACACGGTTCCTGGAACAGCATCGTCACTCTGAGAGGATGAAGATGTTCGGGCCCTTCACAATGGGCATTGGGATTTTCATCTTTATCTGTGCTAATGCCATTCTTCATGAAAACCGAGACAGAGAAACTAAGGTAGGTAGTAGAAATGAAATACTAGAGTTGCCAGTGGATTTTGAGGGTCTACATGCTAGCCGATAAACTGTAACAGGAAATATAAACAGAACTGATATTGCCTTGCCATGATGGAAACACTGATATGTGCAGAGATCGGTTGTACAAAAGGTCATGAAGGACAATTTAGAACAGGTTTTTCAAAACACAAAACCTGAGTCAATAGAATATGTAGTTATAATATTCCTCCCCAACACTGTATTCTCAGTTCAGTTCTTCCTCCACTCTCTACAAAATGAGGGGAATGCACAGTGCAGTCATCCATATTCATCATCTCTACTAACATGCAAATCATATTTCTGCCAACCTCATAACATCCCTAGCTCTGCAATTCCCCTCTGATCACGTTTCCTCTGCTCTTATGCCCTCTCTTTTTCTTCCTTGATTTCTCTTCTGCACTAGATAATCCACATGAGAGACATGTACTCCACTGTCATTGACATCCATCGCCTCAGGCAGAGAGAGCAAAAACAACACCATCACCGCAACAGCACCTATGCAAGAGAAGTTGGGGATCTTCGAGCCTTTGGAGCTGATAACGCAGCCTGGTTGGCCAGCAACTCTCCCCTGGCGTATTCCTCTCGGGCCGGAGGGGGAGGGTCTACAGAAGAAGAGGAGGTGCTGTTAGGGGACGAGGAGTTTCACAGACACAGGGGGCAGGCTAAGATGGATTGTAGCTTTGCGGGGCTGCTGGCGCCGCTCTACAAGGATCGCCCCTTCTGCGGCCCGGGCCTCGGGCTGGCTCGCTCGGATTCAGTACGCCACCAGTGGTCGGTGGAGGGAGATGGGGGGAAGGGAGGACACCATGCACGCTCTATTGTTTCCTCCTCCATATCTGCATTTACTCTCCCTGTTATAAAACTCAACAACTGCGTTATTGACGAGCCGGAGATGGAGGCGATTACTGAGGAGGAGAGAGGAGGAGAGAGGAGAGGCGGGCAGACGTCACAGCCTCTGAGCTCCATGGAGTCTCTGGTGGTTCCTGTACCATCTGTTGCCAAGGCCTCCAAACCGCCAAGCTTACACCGGAGTAACTCGGCCTCCTCTTCCTCTCACTGCTCCTCTGTCTCCTCTTGCTCCCTCTCCCCTGCTCCCTCCTCTACCTCAGGTTGCTGGCTCTCCCCGGGAGCAGCAAGGAGTGATTTTGGCTCCAACTCCTCCTTGCACATGCTCGGCAGCCACTCCAAATCTCTGGACCTGGAGCGTAGGCCGAGCATGCTCAGCGTGCACCCCGAGCAGCGCAAGCACCCCAGCTGGCCCCGCCTCGACCGTAGCAACAGCAGCCGTAGTAACAGTGGCAATCGGGGCAGCAGTAAAGGCTACATGCGGCTAGAGGACAGGGAAAGCGAGCAAGGGGAGCGGCTGTTAGATGCGTCAATGTCTGTTACAGACAGGCGCGACTACAGTAAGCGGGAGAAGCTGCTAATGATATCCAGGTCGCATAATAATCTGAGTTTTGAGCACGACGAGTTTAACAGCAGTACACTGAAGAGGGGCAGCTCTGAGACTCGATTCTGAAGACGCTGAACTAAAGGTTGAAGACAGTTCTGTAAATTTGTCTCCAGACAGTATGAGTGTACAGTGCGTTTTTGTCAGGGGAAAACTGATGCAACAGCTGCACCCGGGAGAGATGAAACTTAAACGTGGTTTCAAAGAAACTTTTTTTGAGCAGCAGGCTGGAGAGTAGTGAGTAATGGACCATCTTGCGCAGTAGAAGGTTCAGGGACGCTGAACGCCTGCTGTACCAGGTCCAGAGGTGCTGTGCCGTATTTGACCCTAACCTGTGAGCTCTGTTGAGGGAGACGTTCCCTACAGGGATCAATAAAGAATAAATCACATCATCAGTCTACTTTATACATAGTGTTAAATGCTTTCATTCCAGCTGCTGCTGGTGAAATCAAGGACACACTGGAAGCGCTTTGAGTACGTTTCTCCCTCCGCAGGTGGCAGTGACACAAAGGCAAATCTTTTATAACAATGTCACAAGGTACAACCTGAGAAATAAGCATGGACAGTTAAATATCAGAATACAAGAAGCTTTAAAAAAAACAAAGCTACGAAGTGCTTAATATGGTTGTATAGACACACTGAGGCTAATAATGATCATTTTCATTTTCAAAACAGACATGAAAACTTAACCAGAATCAGCTTGTAACTTATAGCCTGGTGTAAACCTATATAAGAACACGTAATGGCATACTGCAGCGACGAGGCTCCAAAAGACATATATTGTTTATAAGGTGGTTGATGTACGTTTGTGTGTCTGTTTGATCCTCAGATTGTAGCAGATGTAGAGATCCACACGAGTCAAACAAAACCAGTTACTATAACATAAATACGCTACAGCACAGATTGAGTTAAATCAAGATGCTGCAGGCTGCAAAATACAATAACAGAGTCAATGTTGTCCTTGCTGCCCTTTTCCCCAAGAACTATAGTAAGAAGTTGTGTATGTCTGCTAGAAAACTACAAGTAACAATCTCCGTCTATGGCTTTGCTAGAGGCATCTTGAGTTTATTTCTTACTAGAAAAGATCTTGATTGACTTCACTCAGGATATCACGTTGTCTACGTTGATAATTTTTTTTTAGAGCTATTCACAAAGCTATTCAGTATTAGAGAAAGCCCTAATATTTGAATATTTATAGACTTGACTACGAAGTATGATAAATTAGGGTTGTAACCAATGATTATTCTCATTAGTTTAGTATTTTTGATCAATCAATGCTCTATGAAATGCCAAAATGTATGACAAATTATCACATCTGGAGGTACTTCTACTTGATAAATGACAATTGATTAAGAGAATTGTCATTGATTCATTTCAAGTCAATCAACAATTTTTTTACTCTGCACTATTGAAAAAACAATATTTGAAACAAAAATCTGTATAAATGAGAGTGTAATGTATTGCCATTTCACTCGAGCCAACAGTAAATCACCATGTACACATTTATCTTGTGCTATATGTATAAAGTATGTGTATAAATCCAGGAAGCTGTAATATTTAAAGTCCAACTGAAGTTGTCTTGTCTGCTACAGCATACATATCTGCTTTTAAACAACAACCCACATTTGCTTTCCTGCTAATGTTTCCTTCTTATTTAACCTACAAAATTGAAAATACACGTCTTGTCCTTGTAGTTGTTGAACGAGCGGGCTAACATCAGTTTGCAGGCTACATAGCTAATTAGCTGCTCAGCTGCAGTCCATTAAACAGCACGTAGAAGTACCTGCAAACAGAACTTTGGTTCAGTTAGATGCTGGTTTAACACTGTCTGCACATGACATGCACACTACAGCACAAGTTTGTTTACTTTGTCGCTCGTTCCCTACGGTGTAACACCGGCACTCTGGCAGCCTGCAAGCTGCTGTCAATCAAACAAAGACACGCCTCTATAGCCGGCTGAGACGAAAAGGAGCATTTCTGTTATTTCCCCCAAGACCTTAAAAAACAGACAAAAAACTATAAACGATGCATTAAAAAAAAAAAACATGTTGACATTAGATATTTGACTGCAAAAAGGAACGACCAAATGTAATTTCAGTTGGACTTTAAAATGTAAGCCATGCCATTTTCTTCTACAGTTGCCTTTGGCACATCTTGTGTTGCTTTTTATTTGTTTATAATCTTTGGGACACTATTTACCACATGATGATGACGATTGCAGGTTTAAATTCAAGAATTCAGCTACTGAGCAACATAGTAATAATGTCTCAGCATCAGGAGAGCTTCATTAACTGGTTCCCAGCAGTTTATGGGTCAATGTCCAAAATAAATAGTGTTTTCACTGAAAGGTTGTTTTGTCCCAATGAGTGTGTTTGACCAGTACTGACCCCCCCCTCAAGGATTCACATTTAGGAGCTCTTATCAAGGGTCAGTGAGAGGACACACACATACATGTACCAACACACGTCTGACCCTACATCTAAACACCACTTAATATATCACTTATTCCTCCTTCTCACTTTCTTCCTCCTCCTCTCTTCGTCCCCTGCATAACAAAATAATAAGCAAAGGTCTGGATGAGTCATCGACAATTACCCTATGCTCCACAGCTCTCTGTGAACAACACAGACACAGACACACAGACACAGACACAGACACACACACAGACACACACACACACACACACACACTGCAGTTCAAAAGCAGGAGACTGATGATGCTGTCTCATCCTCTCTGTTATCGAGGGCACAGATGATAATCCTAACCCTTTCCGAAGGCAAGAAACATATTGAGGCAGCAGAGAAGGATGATGTCGCATCCAGTTAACATTAAGCTAATAAAAAAATAAATAAAAAATGCCTCGTTCTGTTAAAGCTTTCCTTCACTCTCTTTGTCAAGATGTTGATGTGAATGTGAAATGAAAGGCTGAAGTCCTTTTGAAGGAATAGTTTTGCCTTCAGCAGTTCACTCCGTGTTGCAATTTTAATCGTATAACGCTGGAGCATCTTGTTGCCAGGAAACATTAGGATGCAAGATTGACCTTGTGTCCCTTCTACAGTCCATTTACTACCATAAAAGAAATAATCTAGACAACCATGACCCTACCGACCTCACAGTATTCAAGTCTTTTTCCCTGAATGTTGCATCAAAGTCTTACTAGCCAAGGCACAAAGGCACTTGGGATACAGGACTTCCTATAACTACATTTTGGTTGCTAAGTGCATCTCCCTTTAAGACAGATGGCTGAGTAATGGAAGCAATTGAATAAAATGTTCCTAATGTTTTACAGTGTGCATGGAAATAAACCCAGAGAATCTAAATGCAAGTGCCTCTTCTCAGTAACCCTTGATGATTCGGCAGGTGGTGCATCCACATTTCAGTTCCCTCTTTCTGAGGTAGCACATGAACATGCTCCATCTCTCTGCATCATCTGGGTGTTGTTCAATCGCGAGCCGATGTGTTACGGAGACACAGCTCGCGCCTTCTCACCTCCTCGGCTGTGACACATACTTCAGCTAGCTGAGGGACTGTGAGTCTGTTGGAGAGACTCACAGTCTTGCAAAATTGTGCAAAATGACATGATGTGCACGAGGTATATACTGTATGTAGATATATGAATTAGCTTGTAGCTGAATGCCAAAGACAGTGTATGGAAAAAAAAATCGACAGAAAAACTAACACATTGTTGATTTTGGTCTTTCCTTGGGGTTTGTTGGCAATATGAGAAATATGGAACAGCCTTATTCTTTAACTTGCAAAAAACTTATTTATATTATATTACATTGTTATTAACCTGTACTCATGTAATGAAAGCTTTTAAATTTGCTGTTCTAGACACCTGATTTTGCATCGCTTTCTCTAAGAAAATGTGCAGAGAGTGACACTTTTCACATTTCACGGAGCAGCAACAGCAGTCTGGAATAAACAGAATAAGATCTGAGTAGTGCACTGAGCAGAAAAAGCTACCACGGGTGCAGGATGCAGCTACAGAGTCTGTATATATAAAAAGGAATGACTGAAGACCTGAGACAGATGAGCTCTCCCTGGTCACAGGGTGCAGAGAGATGATTGATTTTTCATACATTCATTTATTTAGTTATTCTCTCTTATAATAACTAAAACTATATAATATTTTTTTTGTGCATGTGTGTTGGTAGATTGTGAAAAACAACATTGCGTGTGTGCGTGCGCGTGTTATGTCCTTGTCTTTTTGCCAGTGATAACAGCAGAGATCAGAGCAGTTTACCGACATGAATCAGCTAATAAACAGACTAATTATTATGACACATCTGGAGTGTAAATTGAATGCTTTGCAGATTAGCAGAGGAGAATGGCTGCCAGCAGACTGAACTACATTGGCACAGTTGCCCCGGATAATAACAACAACGCATCGTGGTTTGGGATGAGCTGTGCTGAATTAGTAATGGAAGTGAGTCATCCAGTCAGTAACATATTGGTTTCTAGAGCGGTAAATGCTCTATTATTCATATTTTCTGATAAGTAAAGGAACAGTAAATGTTTATTTTATGACACCGTATATCGTATTACTTTCCAGAAGGTTCAGACAGCAAACTGTGCTGCAAGTCGTACAGTACCGATTGAAATGTAGATTAGTCTAAATCCCTTTCAGACTCCACTTACTAACAGATGTTGAGGAGGAAGTTATTCTAAGAGCTTTCATGTATTTTCAGAATCACTGCTTCAGAATAGAGGGGAGTCTCTAGTGTGAAAAGGTAATTTCCTTCCTAAACACGGCCACAGGTTCAGCTGACTGAACTGTCATGGTTGTTACCTCACTGCCATGTTGTCTTTATGTCATGTTGACTCCTCTCTCCATCTTTCCTCGTCCCTTGCACGGACTCCTGTGTAATTAGGCAGAAATCTAAGTCTCCCTGCAGTGCGTGTCACTGGAGGAGCCTTGCGGTGATAGTTCCAGTGTGCGAGTGTGTGTGTTTGTGCGTCTGTGTGTTTGTGCACTTGCCATGAGGAAGCAGTGGGGGTGCCAGCCTAGTTGCCATAGCAGCCCGAGAGGTGCTTTGGACCACTGCCTGAAGAGTAAACTCACACGCACAGATGTACACGCGCACAAACACGAGCTTTTAAAAACAATATAACCCGTACCAGCCGGGCATTAAATGAAGTCCAAAAAAATCTAAATGGTAAAGTAGAGCTTTAATCCTGGAGTTGATCCAATAGCTGCTGCACAGTGGTAATGACAGATCATTTAACAGTGTTTCCCACACACAGACTATATTGTGGCGGTGCGCCGCACAATCAACACCTGCCGCCGCACATTGCGTTTCGTTATAAATTATTTCTTTTTTTAACGCTATTTAAAACACGCAGCATTCGTTCAGCTGCATTTCCTTTCCCTGCTCTCCTCCGTCTGTCTGTCACTCATTCTTAATGTGTCTACCTCAGCTGAGAACGGAGAAATGTCTTTCCCTTTCCTACCGTAATACACGGTAGGAAAGGCAAAGACATTTCTCCGATACAAGACATTACACAGGTAGGCTACTCTCGCATATAGGCCTAATAGTCAACACGAATGGAATGTTATTATGTGTCATGGAATATTACGCTCCCCAACTCGCGAAAGGTCGGATTTGCTCCATCTTTTGATGATAAGTTTTGTTTAGAAAACCTTGAATCCATGTAAGACACAATGTCATCAGACACAATCCATGTCATTAGAATCACTGAATCCATGTCATTAGACACAATGTGCACACATGTGCAGACCAATGTTTTTTTTGCGGTGATGACAGTGACGAGCTCAGACCCGCAGTAGGCGTCACGTGACCGCGTTATTGAGGTAATGCGGTAACCGTCCCAGCCCTAGTCACAGCGTGTACAAATAACAAGGTCACATGAGACACAGCCATCTTCTAGCCGTATACAAACTGGGAACTATATTCTCAGAAGGCGAAGCACTGCTACTTGGGCGGAGTGATTAGCGCAACACCTGAAACACACAACACACGGGGCTTCTCGTGTGCTGCGAGCAAATCACTCTGCCCAAGTAGCAGAAGTTGCAGTGCAGTTGCTGGAGTGAGGTGGAGGCTGCCAAATGTTTAATGGTCTTTACTGTACCAGCAGAGGATCTAATTAATTTGAAAGTGATACAGGGATGTGTAGAAATGCTTTAATGGCTCTTAGTAGAAACCCTCGGCAACGACGGTCGGCACGCACACACGCACGCACGCACGCACAGTTTGTTTAATCCATATAAAAACCGAAGTGTAATAACTACAATTCGCCATTTTTTGAGAGCTTATGTACAGCAGCGATTTTTCTCTTGACCGAGGACAATTTGCAAACTGAGATCACATTGCAATGCGGGCATGATCAAGATAAAAAAGCGTATTTATAGAAAGTGTGTTGATCGTTCATCCAACACACACAAGGAGGGAATTAGTATTCCTATGTTTTTTACAAGATATTTGTGCTAGACAGACGTGTTTACAGTAGGTATAATAAGGTGCCCTCTACAAATATTTCTTTTATGGCGTCTCCTAGAAGTAGTTTGTGTAAACACAGTTAATCAAGCATACACAAGTTCATTTGATTGGATTAGATGGAGGACAGGAGGAGCAGAGAGACAGAAAGTAAGACATTCTGGAGGTTTGTGGATGGACGCATCCATGGGTAGAGAGCGAGCGAGCGTGGGTAGATTGACAGAGAGGTAACGTGTGTGTGTTTTGTGTGCGTTTGTGGTTTCCGAGTGGGACTTATCTGACTCTTAAGAGTCAACAAACTAAAAGCTTTTTTAGCACGCACACACACACACACACACACCTTTATGTCTGCAGTTCTTCACCACACATACAATGTACAAGTACAGTGCACTGTGGCATGCAGCTCTCTCTCTCTCTCACACACTCACACTCATACACACACACACACACACACACAAATGTTTGTTTGTGTGTGTGTGTGTGTGTGTGTGTGTGTGTGTGTGTGTGTGTGTGTGTGTGTGTGTTTGAATGAGTAAAATAAAATGTCCGTGTGTGTACTTGTCCGTGTCTGTATGATTTTGTGCCTGTTTGTGTGTCTTTCAATGTGTCCTAATGGATGTGTGTACTAACCATAATAATTCACACAAATATATGTAAATATATGAATTTGCATGTGTATGCCTGTGTGTGTGCAACTGTGAGCAAATGTGCTGTATCTCTATTATGGACAAGTTCAACTGTGTGTGTGTGTGTGTGTGTGTGTGTGTGTGTGTGTGTCCATGTGTTTGGCTCCCTGTGTGTATGTTTTAAAAATGTAAACACCCCCTCTTGTATTTCCTGTCTCTACAGGCATCATCTGCCTACTCAACCAATCAAGAGAAAGCTTCCCACATCCTTCTTAACGAGCCAATTAAATTAGTGCTGCTGAAAAGAACAACCTCAGGGCACTAACCCCCCTCCTCCTTCTGCTTCTCTCTCCTTCTCTCTCTATTTAATTGCTATTCCCCTCTTTCTATCATCTCCCCATCTGTGGCTCTCTTGTGGTTTATCTTTCTTCTTGTCTCTCTCTACCATTCATCCTTTTGTCTCTTCACGTCCCTTTGTTCACTCGTCTCTGTCTGTCTTACCAGAGGTTTCTCTCCTTGCCTCTTTAACTATTCTGCCCATGTGTCCCTTATCCATTCTTGCTTTGACCAGCTTAATTGGGCTTGCCAGTCTTCTATGTTGTTATCGTATTATAGATTGGCATTAGGAGACACAAACACGGCGATTTTCAAAGTGCTTTTTTGTTATGATCAAAGTAAAAGGACCAGCTGGTCGCAAATTGGTAGTTATAGCTTTAAAGCTGCTCTTATCAATATTCTAAAATGAACGATAGATCAAATGATTACGTCTAATGTAAAAGGAGTTGTTTGTTGTGATGAACCCACACAGAATTATCACTAAATGCTGCAGAGCTCTTTAGTACAGTACTTAAGTATTAATACAATTTGAGGTACTTGCATTTTGAGTATTTTCATGTTATGCTACTTTATACTTCTACTCCATTTTGGAAGCCAATGTTGTGCTTTTCACTCCACTACATTTATTTGACACTAGTTACAGTAGTTACAAGTCACTTTGTACATAAATGAGTCACTAATCATAATCCAGGGTTATAATAAATAGTATTCTGGTGTTCATCTGTAAAGCTCTTCTTGGTAGATTACCCCATTATGTTTCCATCTAGTTAACTCCATATGTAAATCCATTTGTGTTTGGAGTTTTGCCGACCGGATACGGCAAAAGTTCAATCCATCAACTAGCTTCGCTACCTTCTTCGTTGCTCTGCCTGGTTGTAGCGCGATCCTATTGTGTGCAGAGGGAATTTGAAAGACAACCGCTAATCCCGCCCCTCGGATTGAGCCCTGTCAATGGTGAGTTACTTAAAGTAACCTGATAAGACTCTATGAAGGGTTGCTGTAAAAAGATACAGGCAACGAAATTTTCACTTCACGTGAACGGCGCATGTTAAAATCCGATGCTTACATGGCACCGGTGCCTTAAAGAGCTGTATCTAACGTGGATTTCGGTGCCTCATTTCAGTGCCACTTAAATGTCTGCGCTGCTCTCTGATGCTCCGAAACCAACATTACAGGCAACAGAAGCTGCATCGCTGCATGTCACGCTAGTAAACACTAACATTACACTTTGCATTGGGTGTAATGTTAGCCTACCGTTAGCTAGTAGCTGGATTAAACACGGTTAAAATGCTGACAGCTAAACTGTAAACGGTTTAAAGTGTGTCTGTATTTCACTGTAGAGGATTCCAACACCGGGACGTACAACAGCCTGCCGCTAAAGCTAAGAGCTAAAAGACACAAACTAGCACTTGGTCACTGCTCCTGGTGCATTCAAAGTTATTGTAAAATACCCTTTTCTCATCTCATTTTTGTCGTTTAACCACAATTTACTGGGGAAAGAAGTAATTATTGTTGAAAGTTAATGTTATTACATTTTTAATAAATCATTTAAATTACCCCTTTATTGTGCTGATCCGAAAATTTATCCGATCCATGACTCAAAACCGTGATCCGATCCGAACCGTGAATTTTGTGATCCGTTACACTCCTAGTGTCAACTGGGTTGAGATCTGGTGATTCATATCATATTTATACTCATTAAACCATTCAGTCACCCCTTGTGCTTTGTATGAAAGCATCTGCATTCTGGTTTTCTTCTTCAATATGTCACCCATCTGTACACTACATGTTATACTAAATAAGGTTTGCAGAATTGTTGGTGTCAGAAACATTGGTTCAACCATCTGAGAGACATTTGCTCACTGACTACAATGCCTGGGGTTCGCCAACAACCGTGCCAAGAGCCAGAAGACACCCAGTTAGCTGCCTGCCACCATGAGGGCAAATCAGAGGAGAATGGCAAGATTTATTCCACCCAACAGGTGGGGAACAAGTCTGCAAACAACATCTCTCAGAAGAGACAGTGACGTGGAGCAGAGCATCAGAACAAACAACTCTTCACATGTTGAAGCAGATGGACAGCAGAAGAAGACCAAGCCAGATAAGCTATGAAGAAGATAATGGGACAACAACCAACACACGAAGATAACAATCCTGGTTTCTGTTCTAACATGCTGATAGTGGGTTGAAAACCTGGCACAAATGACATGAATCAATGACTCCATCATAACTTGTGTGAACAGTACAAGCTGGTAGAGATGGTGTCAACAGGACAGAGCACTTTAGGACAGGAACATGGGCGTGATCTGCGTAACATGTGCCACCAAAATCTGGAGAAACTGAGCCCTGCTTTTAAGTCATCCACGATTGAGGACAAGGAGGATATTATGCATGGTTTTATGGGTATTGGAGAGCTTTTGTAAAGCATCTCAGATTATGATGAGAAACAATTACGACAAACTATGTTTAGCAAATTACTAGTAAATTAGTTTCCATTCAACATGCAGGAGAACATATGTAGTTTTCTTGTGGCCTGGATTTCAGTGGGAGGAAACCACACAACATCTTATCTTGTCACTATGTATCCAGATCAAATTTTTCAGATTGCAGAGGGGCCATTATAGATATTTAAACAGGACTAGTGACTCCTAGAGGATGATTAGACCCAACTGGACTAAAGGGTTTTAAACCAAGATAGCAAGAGAATGCCCAACAATGACTCAGGGATAGGACTGAGGCACTGTGTGATTCATATAATATCATCTGGGTCTGGCTTTTTGTTCTCCCTTTTCCTCTAAATTATTTTATAATCTTCATAAATGACCTTATTGCCCTGAATATGACCAGGATTCTAAACATGTCAATCATGTAAAATACTAAATCACAGCTACAAAATAATGTGTTTAGATAAGAGAAAGTTGAGCATTGGCTTTTTTGCTATGCTGGTAAAAAGTAAAAATAAGGAAAACGATTTTGTCACCCTCTTTTTCATCACAATTAGAATTTGAGAGGCAAGCGTGCACTGTCCCAAACATACAGAGTTCTTTTGTCTCATCAGATCAGAGGGAAGTTTAATATAACTCGATCACAGTGCGACGATAATGACTCTGTTCCATGTGGAAATATAAATAATGAATGTGATTTGATTTGGCATGGATGTAGAGCTGAGGCCAAGTTTGTCTTTGCGCTGACAGAAATAGGCAAGGAGAGTGAGAAGATGAGACTGGTTTGAATTTGTCTCAATTAGCATTAACTGTGAGAGAGAGACAGAGAGAGAAACATACGTCTCCAGCTTTCTGTCATAATTGGTTCACTTGGGACAAATGACATTCAGCGCACACACACACACACACACACACACACACACACACACACAAATGTTTGTTTCACTATCTTTGTGGGGACCTGTCATTGACATAATGCATTCCCTAGCCCCTTACCCTAACCTTAACCAACACAACTAAATGCCTAACCTTAACCATTACCCTCATCCTAACCCTAACCTAATTCTAACCCTAATCCTAAAACCAAGTCTTAACCCTAAAACAGCCCTTTAACCTTTTGGGGTCCAGCATTTTGGGCCCCACAAGGCTGTGCAGACCCCACAAGTATACTGTATTCCCCAGTTTTTGGACCCCACGAATATAGTAAAACACACACGCACGCACGCAAATACAAAACATATGGAGTACATGGAGATACATACACATGTATTCACAGACATACAGTGATTACAATTTGCCTAAAAATATATTTTAAGCAGCTATAACCAGTCCTTTTATTTTAACAATACATCACATGACTATGTGTATGTGAAAGGGGTCGGTTGTAGTGAAGAACCCACACAGAATAATCACCCGACTGCAGTTACCTTCAGCTCTATGGAGCTTTTCAGCATCTTTGAGCTCATTGTTTTGGTTTTATGACCCGTAAAGTTTCTGTTTTGGTTCACTCACATTGCTCTTCAGCACCATTTCCATCCGCAGCAAGCTGATGTCTTCAGCAAAAAGCTCTAAAAACCCACTGTAGGATACCTGCCCAGCACTGAACAACAGACAGAATTACCTAAAACTAGCTGTCCAAAAATTTTTGCAACTTAATAAGACTGAAAATCTGACAGGCACACACATTTGATGTGGCGTTTTCACTTGAGGTGAAAAAGTAGGCTGGGTTTGAACTTTTTTATCTGGCCCTATTCTGTCATTCTTCAAACAACTACTTCCCTAACATTCTATCGCTGCCACTCGCTGGAGTGTGAACATTTGGAACAGCTATAAACACACTTTTACATACTATATAATCAGACGACACTAGGGGTGGAACGGTACATGTATTCATATTGAACCGAAACGGTACGGGCGTCTCGGTTCGGTACATGAATTTACATAGAGAATACACGGTTTAAAAATAAATAAAACTCTGTAGACCCCCCTCCCCGCGCTCTGAAGCTCCGGAGCTCAGCCTACATGTCGATGGTCCAGTGAGTGAGTTAGAGCTAGCAGCAATAAGGACGAGTAGCCTAGCCTTTAGCGAGTGGTGGCGACCCACGAGAGTTAGAAGACCCGCCGGCCTCTTTAAGATGGCAAGTTTGGGAAAACTTTGGTTTCCCAATCAGTTACAGTAGTACAGGCGAGAGAGTGGTGGATAAGACGAGGACTGTGTCGGCATTGTTCAGCAGTTGTTGGTATGTGAGTGGAAATATATCTAACATGCTAACGCATATCCGACGCCATCACCCAGATGTGCCAATCACTGGAACGAGACAAAAACAAAAACGGTCCAACTTCTCCTCCCTACAGTGCTTAACCAGCCTTTAGATACAAATACAAATAGGGCCAAAAAAAAAAATCACTGAAGCAATCAGAATTTACATCATCTTCAGTGCGCCCATATTCACTCGTAGAGGAACCTGGCTTCAAGTATTTGCTGTATGTACTCGAACCTCGTTACAACATGCCATCCCGTCCACACGAGGCAAACTGCCCCTTCCATATACAACCAAACACGGACGTTGATGGAGCACAAGTTGTCAGCTGCACCCTCCGTTTCACTAACGACTGATGGTTGGACTTCGAGTGTTACGTAAAGCTATCTCACGGTGTCTGCTCATTTTATTGACTGAGTGGGAAATGAAAGCGTCAGTTCTACAGACGCGGCCCCTGTATGAGCAGCACTCACCTAGCTGAGAAGCTACAGGAGGTCGTGGCAGAGTGGAAACTAGAAAGGTATGCCTGTTGCACTTAATAGCAAGAATACTTTCTTTTATCTTTTGTGGGGGAAGGTCTCACCTAAGTAGAATTTTGTTTTGTTATTATTCTATGTAATTTGCACTTTCATAAATAAGAGGAGCTGTATTTTCAGTTTTATAGCTGATTGTCTTATTTTGTTTACAAGTTACAGATGGAGTCTGGAGATGATGTGGGGTATTGTTTACTGTTTACATCTTACTTTACATACTTCAGGCTGTTGCAGCTAGCTCAGGGGAGAGACTGTATGCGATAGGTGGTACAGCCTGAGACATGCACAATAAAAAAAAATTGCCTTCTGCATTTTTGTTTTGCCTTTTCCCTCCATTGTACCGAACCGTGCCGTGATGTCTGAACCGAGGTATAAACTGAACCGTGACTTCTGCGTACCGTTCCACCCCTAGACGACACATCGACTCTTCATTTCAAACACACAAGGACCTTCAGTAACCCCAACTCTGATGTTAACCTCATTCTAACTATGTTTTGCTTAAAGCTGGAATCTGTCATGATTTCTAGTTAATAAATAACTAATATATCTATGTGATGGAGTACATTTACCACACTCGGCCACATACCACATACTCATCTACTGAGGAATGTGGATCAGTGTCCCATTGCTTGTTGGGGTTCATCTATCTTGGATGAATGACTGACATCTGCTAAAAACAAAGCTAGTGTACTAGAACAATGCATCTCACATAAGTTTATTTATATTATATATATTTATTTATTATTAAAAGGAAACAGAGAGGACATACAATGAAGATGTTATGGCATGTTAACATTTACGCATTCACACAACAAATCTAGCCCTGTCCTTTTTCCCCTTTCTTTGCCTGTCTACATCCCTTTCTCTGATATACATATACACGCACACACATCACAGCATTCTATTTCCACTTGTAAAATGCATATTTGATTTGAAGTCAGAGTTATAAATTATATACAGCCTACAGAGAACTTAAAAGCTGCTGTGTGTGTGTGTGTGTGTGTGTGTGTGTGTGTGTGCGCCATCAATCCCTCTGACTCCAAGTTCACATTCTAGATTTACTTTATAGTAAAGCTGGAAATGCACAAACTAATCCTAGTTACATGATAATCCGTAGAAACTCAATATTCTGTAAAATAAAGCTTAAGCAATTGTTCCACAGAGCTCCGCGAACGGCTTGCGATCGGGAGGGATCGTTTCGCCGTCACGTCTTTTTTTTCCCGCAAGCTGCGAGCAAATCTTGCAAAAAAAAAAAAAACACACCGATAATCTATTATAAACAATATAGACGACATATTACATAGGACATAAATGATCCGATTATGAAAAATGATAAAATATGCATCTCCTGCTTGCAGCCCTTTTGATTTCCCTGCCCCTCTCTCTGCTGTTCACCTGGAGTTTCAATTCCCCTGATTTTTTACATGATGAAATATCAAAACAACCACCTTGGTATTGAGGAAGTTAATCAGCTGATTGATGGGCGATAGCCGAGGTAAAAGCCTGTGTCACTCACTCCGAATGGTGGAACTTCATCACTCACTCACTCAGTGACAGACATTCAAGGTTATATGGCTAGTCCCCCGCGGTCCAGCCAAAAACAATAACAACATAACATATAACCTGTGATGCTGAAATGTTGTAGAAATTGTTAAAGCATAATGGACAGAAAACTTGTATGTATAGAACAGTTATTTATTTGCCAATTACAAAAAAAATCTCCAAGGGATTAAAAGAGTTTTAATGCATATTAAAAAATAAGCTTTCCTCATTTAAAGAGAGGCCAGGCTGTTATTCCTCCCGTTAGCTCACCGTTGCATTCTGCTTCCTTCCCTGCCTCTGCTGCTGGCCCTTCAGTGAAAAGCAATAACTAGAAACAAGCTGCATGATAATGATGGACAACTCTGACAAGACTTCAAATTGTGCATGAGGCCGCCATGAGCAAAATGTTCTTTAATAAAATCTAACGTTAGACTCGTGAAAGCTGTTTGTACATACAGAAAAAGGTTTCTGCGGGACACTGACATAATTAACCATCATGATGAAAGAGCAGTTCAGCAGCAAGTTTAGGCAATAAAGGCAGAGTAGAAGGCAATAAAAAAAAAAGACATACGAGTAATATTTCCTTCTGGATGGGAGTGCCGGGGCAAAACTAATGAAGACAACAGCAGACAAATAACTCACAGGTAGTCATTTACTATATGGTACTAGCTGTACTGTTGTAGTAGTTGTAGCAGCAGCCCAGCACAAGGTTATGTTTACATTTTTTGGATTAAACAAGGGAAATCATATTTCATAACTTAAACAAAACACCCTACAGGATGCTCAAAACCATTTTTAGGCAGCTCAACACGTGTTAATGACATTAACAATGCCTAGGTTGTGACAAGAGGCCTTTTTCACAGCAGATACTTACTTTGACTTGTGATAGCAGGAAAAGCACAGGTGTTACTATTAACATTAACGAAGGCGCTGTTCTATTCAAGTGTCCCAGTAAGCCATACACTGAGGCAGCTAAATGGAATTCAGCCATCATTAATCTTATTAGTTACACCTAAAAAAAAAAAAAAAAGAAAGAAAGAACTGAACCTCTCTCTCTCTGGCAAACAAGATACACACAAACTGATGAAGATACGCGAGGATGGGACACCACCTCTGCCCTACAAAGGCAAAACGCTGTAACATCATGTTTGGTCAAAAATGAGTTAATGTCATTTTTGGGTTATTTGAGACCTCCTTTATCATGTGAATAAATATCGTGAGTCAATTTGATTGTTTTAACGAGAAAATAAAGGTCTATGACAACCGTAACATCCAAAACGATACGAGAAACCACAGCAGAACGCCGTAACAGCCGTTACGGCTCTTTGCCTTTGTTCCGGCACGCTGAAGTTGAGTTACGGTGTTCTGACTTTGTTTAGCCAGGCATCAAGAGAGATGTTACTGTGCCGCCGTGATGTTACTGTACTCTGGCTTTGTCATACTGTCAAAGTTTGCCGCTTTTAATTGTCACCAAACCACGTAACATACAAACGACACATCTTTGAAATAAAGTGGCGATGGTTCAGATCTGTCAACGTCAGTGACAGCCCGGAGCTAGCTAAATTTAATCTGTGTCACGTAGCGCTAACGGTGATGCTGACACACCTCCTCACTTGGCAGAGCCTCACATCAGACGCCGCAAAAAAACAATTATTAAATACAAAGGCATCCTACCTTTTCATGCAATCCGATATAATCCATGGAAGATATAATCCATAGCAATGCACGTCATCTGCTGTATCCACAACAATCCATACGTGTTTGAACCATATTTCCTTCTTGCAGGTGTTCATGTCAGATCGTACACAAATCCATAATAGCAGCTAGTTATCACTAACGTCCGTACAAAGTAGGCTAACCTAAATGGTCTAAACCTAAAATTGTATACTGTACTGCAAAGTAACTTATCTGTCATACTGTTTAACTGTTAGTGTTGCCGCACTATCCTGATCATTATAGCACTAAATAGGAACAACCAAAGGTCTTCTATATCATTTAAAACTAATACCATGATGACTAGACCTTGGTTAGGTGTTCTTATAATGGATGCAAGTATGGTGAACAGCAAGCAAATATTGATTATATGTCAGTTACTGCCTTTTGCCTTTGCACGACTCCTTGTTTTTGGCACATGATACAAAGGCAGAGTACAGTAACTGCCAAACAAGGGTCAAAGGTCAATTTTGAGCTCAAGATTTTTTGCATACAAACATTTCTTCATTATAGCAACTAGTTGTCAAATTTTGGGAGTCCTACCTATAATACTTTTGTCTGGACAAAACAGAAACTTTAAAGTCATTTTTCTCAGTTTCACACTCTAGCGAGTTAAGGTCTTTTGCCTTTGCAGGGCAGACCTACCACCTACAAAGAGAAAATCAAATGACGGCACCACCAAGAGGAAAACAAGGAAAAATGTCTAAAACCAGTGACTTCAGTTCAGTTAGTGAACGAGAAACATCCGATGTATCTATTCCACATGGACAGAGAACTGTTTAGACGCAGAGCTGTATAGGCTCAGGAATATAGTACAACAGTACAAAAGTACCAACCATGCTGCTGGAATGGCTGATAAAAAGTGTTACATAGACATGGAACAGGCTGTTTATGGTCATGTGTTACAATATTAAAATATGTAGACCAAACTATGATCAAACTGCTTTTTAGACATATTTCAGCAACTTTCTTTCAGTAGCCCTCTGTGCAAAATATATCCTTTAGAAAGTGTTTATTACGTCAGCAAATCATGACATTTGTAATTCAAAGCAATAAGCTTAAAAGTGAATTACTTTAACTTTAAAAATGGTCTCCCCCCCCCCACATCTCTTCCTTTATATTTCCTCTGCTGTCTCCACCATCTCCATCACATCTGCCTCTGCATTTTATTCCCTGTACTGAAAACATTTCCCTTTCCTTTTTCTCTGTCCAACAAATTCACCTTCAAAGAACAGCTCTCTTCTTTTTGCTTCTCTCCTTTTTACACACTTTATTGCCTTCCCACTCAGTCTGCCCCTCTCCTCTCTGCATTCATCCACCCTTCTCTCTCTCTCTCTTTCATCTCTTTCCTTCCAAAAAATCCTCTGTCACTCCTCTCCCAAAAATCCGAGATACATGAAACAGGATTAGCGACACTGTGATCCTCGGTTTAATCCTCAATTTATTCTTCCAGGAATCCCACAGGTCTCAACAGAAGGTATTCTTCTTTGTAGGGATAGCTTAATATCTTTTCATTCCTGTTTGATGGTTTAAATTCAAAGTAATTATTTCACTGTATACCCTCATCATTAGCCGGACTCAAGTAACTGTTTGCTGTAAAACCACACAAAGCTACTTTTTATACACACTGCTCCAAATAGCAGAAAGAAATAACTGTTTGGAAAACTGCCTGGTCTGTGATGATTTAAAGATGCCAAAGGGATGAGAGAGGCAAAAGATGTACTGGAACAGTCTAGAGGCAAGATGACGTACACACACAAAGAATGCATGTGACCTTTCCACACAGACACTTTATTATAATAATGTGTCACTAAGTATGTGTGAATTTGGCTGACATTTTATTTGGAGGCTAAATCCATTCTGCACAACGCAGCGTCATTGTGAACTGTTTGCCTTTTTTTTAAAATCATGATTTAATTCCAGTGTGAGTACAGTACAAAAACTGCTTTAGTGCCGTTAGAATATGTCACCACCGGTATCAAACCAACACCAGAACATATCTGGTTTACATCCAAATAACGTTAAACATGCATCTACATCTATTTATGGTTTGTGGGCAATTTCATGATAATGTACAACACATTAAACAACTCAACTTTTATGAAAACGCAGGCTTTACTGTTGATCGATAAAGATTGGAGCATCTGGCCTCGGTTTTCTCTGGGTGGAGCCTTCACTTGCTACTTTGGCTTTAAGGATGGCAATGTTGGTTTGTCGGTCCATCACTTTGATCCACAGTGAATTATCTTAACAATTGATGGATTGCTCTGAAATTTTGTTCGGACATTCATTGTCCCCAGAGAACATGAATCCTACTGACTTTAGTGGTCTGCTGACTTCTTTTTAGAACCACAATGAGGTTGACAATGTTGGTTTTGAGTGGCTGTTTGACTATTTTGTATTTCAGCCAAACCATCCACTTGTGTTTTTCCACTTGTTACGCAACATGGCATCATGACTTCGCGTAAATATACACGCCAACTTTCTTAAGCCAAGTGGCGTGTTTTCTGTACGCTTTTTGAGCTATCCGCGTGTATGTTTATGCTGTATAGCGCGGGCGTACACATACACGCCACTTGCCGTGTTATCGCAAGAACGTGTTATCGCGAGAAGAAAACTACGGTTGAGTTTAGGAAAAGAAGAACCGGTTGGGTTTAGGAAAAGAAGAACGGGGTTGGCTTTAGTAAAAGAAGAAAGCGACGGTTGAGTTTAGGAAAAGAACAATGGGGTTGGGTTTAGGAAATGAAAAACGGGGTTGGTTTTAGTAAAAGACACAATCGTAAGGTAATGTTAGTCAATGGAGGCCAAACGGCGTTGATATACACGCTAAAAAGCGAGTACGCATCTTGATTACACGCCAGTAATGGCATATGAATTGGCGTGTCATACATACGCCATTTCATGAGATCAGTCTGTGTTACTGCAATATGAAACGTGTCTGGCAGTTAACCTAACTGGTCTAGATGAAGGTCACTGTCTGACTAAACAGAAAAAAAGCAGAGAGAAAGGTTTGATGCAATCATTTAGAAGCAGCAGTAGAAAACAGCCTCTCTGCTGCAACGGGAGTTCCAGTGAAACCCAGGGGCGCGGGAAGTAGGGGTGCTGGAGGTGCTGCAGCACCCCCTGTTAACAAACAGCGATGACAATAAAATGATAGCTTATAAATATATCTGGTTGTTGTTTCTGTTCCACGACATTTTGTATGTCATGTTTGGGGTGTGGGATGAAGAGAGGGATAATTTACCCCGGCTTTTCACCGGGGTGGAACAGCTGATCTCTTCACCGTGGAACAGCTGATCCATTTGTGCCTCTGTTTACCAGTGTCTACTGCTGGCTCCGAAAGGTCTTTCTCAGCTCTTCGCCGCCTGAAAACCTGGTTCTGTAGCACTATCACTCAGAGTAGACTTTCACATACCGCGCTGCTTCACGTCCACAAAGAAATTTTGGATGATCTGATATTCAGGGTCTCATGGCAGAGTTTATCAGCCGAACTCCAGAGCGCAAACCTTTTTAGAATTTGTCACATACTTCGCTGTTCGTTGTTCTGAGTTCGCTATGCAGTACGTATCATACTTCATGGAGGGGAGGGGAGAGACAGAGGTAGAGTGGTCTGCCCCCCCGCCAGCACCCCCTGCCGAAAATGACCTCCCCCGCGTCTGGTGAAACCTGTTGTTTTCCACAACAGTGTACGTGCGCAGCCAGATCATTGAAATGAAATGTCACAGCATTAGAATCTGAGCATTGTGAGCATGTCAGCATGCTGATCTTCGCATTTAGCTCAACGCACCTCTGTGCATGAATACAACTTCAAAGAGTTGCTTGTGTGGTTGTATACGTTATAGTCTTGTTGGCTATATTGTAGCTCCAATTTGACATTAGAGCTTGTCTCTGAATTTCAAAATTAAGCAAAGTGTCATGCCGACTAGGGAGATGAAAGGACAAAAAGGGAGAGGACTCAGCGTGGATAAGAAAAGGGGGAACTAAATGAAAGACCCTGAAACTGACACAGACGAGAACTAATCCCATTTTATATCTTCCTCTTCCTCATTTCCTTTATGTCTACTCTTTCATTATTACCTACTCAGCGTAGCCGCCAAACCCTTCCCCCCTATCATTTCCCCCCTCTCTCTTAACTCTCCCAATTCCTCTCTTTTGTCTGAGGTTAAATGACCCCACTCTGAACAAGAGCATCATCAGGGGGATGATGTAACCTTTGAGTCCATCCTTTTAATCTCTCTCTCACACACACACAGCCACTCTTTGTCAATGTATCTCTGCATCCCTCCATCCATCTCAGTCTCCCTAGTCCCTGCCTCCCTGTGTGTGAATGTGTGACTCAAATTTCATTAACTAATAGAGGAGACTTTAATTTCGAGCCACCCTTTCACATCGCTGCTCTCTCCCTCTCTGAGACATGTAAATGTCGTGAATATGACATTAAAGTTGGAAGTAAAAGCTTTTTTTCACCTCTTCTCCGTGTTCTCCCTCTCATCCTAAAAGAGAGTGTAGCTTCTGGTTAGGCAGGAGCGAGGTGCCTCAGCAAAGTGCTTGTGTCAGAAAAATATTTGAGTTATTGCGACCCTTGTTGGAACTCATCATCTGCTGGTCTCTGGGCAGCAGTACAAGACTGTGGTCATACTGCTGGACTGTTGGACTGTCTCCCTGAGCTCCCTGGTGTGAGATAGTGTCATGTGTACCGTTCATCGCCCCCTCTCCCCAACGGACATACAGTACACACTCGTTCATGCATCACTCTGTTCTCCAGCAAATACTCCCCTCATGGTGACACTAAAGAATGTAATATAATTCCTGCTTGACTACATATTGTAAAAGCTTACAAAACTAAAAGTCTGAAGGCACCCCAATGACCCTGTGAGGCTGTAAATATCTTGACGGATGGATGAAAAATGAACTTAACACTAGTGGGGCAATTCTGGCCTGAGGGTGGAATGCGATAGGGATGGCAACATTTCTTATCTGTACAGTGAGCATGTTGTCAGTTTTTCAGGCTCAGCTCTACATTGTCAGACTAGGATTGTCTTTCATTAGTCTCAGCTGTATGTACTTTTGAGCTGAGTGCTGATGAGATGTAACATTGTTGAATGTCAGTTGTATGTCCTATAGTCAGAATGTGAACATGCATACTACATACAATCCCATTTAGTCATCCCTTTTGTAGTCAAAAATAATGTCAACCTGTTTATTAAAAGTATTGTAAACAGCTTTTTATTATTAAAAAAGAAAAAAAAAAAAAAAAGGTATTGGGGGGAAATATCAGAAATTCTCCGTTTCCTGTCAGCATGCTGGAGGGGCAAGATTTTTCGTTGCAAAACTGCAAGTGGCCACTGGAAAGAATTGGCTGCAAGGCTGAGCGGCGGCTCTTTATACATTTCTTATAGTACATCCATGCTGCGAACTGACATTAGCAGTGCACTTGCCTGGTAAGTGTTTGTTTGGTCTCGTTCAACAAGTTAAGGTGCAAGAAAACGATGTGTGTTCATGTTTAAGTTAGATAAGAAGGAGAGCTAATGTGGGGTGTTGATTCTTGTGTTGTATAGCATGCTGCTGTCTGGGTCTAATGACAACATACATGTATATCATGAAATGGCAGACATTTGTCAACTGCAAGATTTTTCTATACTATATCTACCCAGGTAGCGTTCTCTTTAATATCTCTTCATGACAATATTGGGATTTACAGGATTGTTGGATCAATGTGATGAGGTCAGATATTTAATCCACAGGATTAGCTTGAAATACACAGTCCCATCTGGATATTTAATCCATAAATGGTTTCTCAATTAAATTGAAAAATTGACTTATAATACTCATTATATGAATCAATATCATGATTAAAAATGACATACACCGTGACAGCAAATTTTATCCATATTGCTCACTCCTTATCAATAGATAGATCTTTTTCTCTACGGAGCAAGTGTTGCGCCTCCTATTTTACCTACTACTAGATATTAAAATCCATTAATGTATTATGTAGACTGGGAGACTTTCCTAGAGCAACATTAATAATGCACCAGTTATAACAAAAGAAAAGAAACATCAGACAGTGGGTAAATACTCCGGAGATATTTATATTATAAATGGCTTATGTCCTGCATCATGTCATCATTTTTAATCAAATTTTTGCTCATTGTTGATTCATTTAAGACACCGACTCATCCGTATCTCTGCTGAGGGCAATATTGTGTACTTCAAATGTTTCACATTTCCAGCTAGAATATTATTACTGTTTATCTCAACCACGGCTGTAATTAATCACAGGGATTACAGCAGCACATCTGTGACCAGGAGCTGGAGATTAAAGGATGGAACCTGCATTATGAAATTTTAACTTCCACTCTGCTGTGAGGGAGTGTGTGTGTGTGTGTGTGTGTGTGTGTACAGTTAGTGTGTGTGCTTAAATGCCCCCACAGTTACAACTTACACACACTCACAGAGCAGTGACTGGCTGATGACGACCCTTGCTGCATTCATGTTTGTGTGTGTAAACATAATAACGGATGCTACTGGCCACTCTTATGTAACCACCATGTCGGCCCTGATGCTAAATCATCACCATGGCAACAGAATTCTCTCTCTCTCTCTCTCTCTCTCTCTCTCTCTCTCTCTCTCTCAATTCAATATACATGGGCTTCGATGAAATGAAATATACAAGTGCACTCTCTCCCCTCTTTTCTTCCCCTCCAGTCTACTTTTCTGACTTCACACTGCTTTCTCCTCCCTCCCCCATGTCTCATTCCCTCCGGTCTCTTTCCTCAGCTCTCTCTTTCTCTCTCCCTCACATCTGCCCACCGGTTCTCTCTACCACTCATGGTCCCTGACCTCTCTCTCAATGTCGGGTCCTCTCTTTCCCTATATTCCTCATCTGGCTCGTCCCTGTCAATCCATCTCTTTTTGAACAGCAGCTTAATTAACAGATTCATTATAATTTTAACAGTTTCTGCCTCCTCTTCTTTCTCTGTCCCCGTCAATCACTCTCTCAATCTCCCTGACTGACAATGTGATACATTTAATTAACGGGAGACAAAATGCCAAATATTGCTCAGCCTGTTTTCCATTCCCGCTTTCTTCACTTCCATCACTTTTTCCTCTCCCTCTGTCTCACACTTCCACCCACCATCCTTTCTCATTTTTGGTCTTGCTATTAGTCTCTTAGTAGCTCTAATCTTTCTGAACACACTTTCTCGTTCTTCTTTTACATTACCAATCATGGACAAATTAATGTATGAGATTTCCTAATTTGATTCCTTTGCATTCCTCTTTCCCACACTCCTGCCGACCTGTCAATCTCATATCTCACTAACTTCAAGTTCATGTTCACCAGTAATATTATATGTTACCTGTGATTAAATATGAAATTAATACACTATATTAGAGCTTACGCAATGACTCGAGCAGCAATTTTCTCCCACAGCAATTCTCGCTATTTTGCAGCAGCCGCTGTGTTGCTTTTTATTAACTAAATACATGTTCAAACTCGCTGTTTGTGCGCATGAGTATTTCCACCGACCAGTTTGTTTGTGGTTGTTACCATGGTGAATCGTAGTATCATGGCTCCATTCATGCTGCCTTTTTTATTATGGTGGTGCATGCACTTAACTCCGAGTTTCCCATCTCAGGGTAAATCAACTCAGAGATCAGGGTTAGACTCAGAGTTTGTTAAACCTCCTTCCTGAAACAGACCCCTGGTCCTAGGACATAGTCATTAGTCATAGCCCAGGTTACTTATGATCTCTATAATAACCTTACCCTCCATAATGTTCCTACAGTAGCCTACATTCTTATAATACTTCTATAGTCTGTCCCAATATACTGTAATACTTGTATAGTATGTCCCAAAATACTAGGCCTATAGTAGCCTATTTCTATAAAATTACTATAATATTGTTCCAAAATTGGCCTACTATACGATTCCTATAATTATTTTTCGTGATGGTTTGTACAGCTTAGGCTACAATGAAAAAGTCACGTTTAACAAACAAACACGAAAAATAGGTACCCCCAGGATCCTCCAACCTAAATTCAAGGCTTTTTAAGACCTTTTTAATACCATTTCAAATGAAATTCAATGCCAACTTTGTACCCATTCCAACAGAAGTATGAGGGGAAAATGTCAAATCTTTATACATTTTAAACCCTAGAAAATAATTATGTACAAGTAGGCTACTTGAATTAAATAAAATGTTTTATTTAAATTATCATATATCATATCATATTTAATACAATTTATTGGATCATAATATAATCCAATAAAATAAGATATATTACACTGCATAATGAGCACTTTTACTTTTGGTAATTTTATTTTATTAGGCTCTAAATCACATTCAGTCTCCTGTCACTCAGTCTGTTTGAGGCGACATACACCAAAAGATCAGTCTTGTTTTGATGAGATTTAGATGTTACTTTTGTACTATTACTTAAGGAAGATGTTGAATGCAGGACTTGTAACTGACAAGTAATTTGTAACTCTACTTTTACTGCAATACGTGATCTGAGTAAGTCTTCTACCTCTGTAAATCACCAACAACAGTCGTGCATGAATACCTGCAGCAGTGTTTAACACTGAAAACACACAGCTCAGTTCAGCGTTTACTTGCAGCTCTGCTACAGTAGCAGATAACCTTTAACGTTACCTGCCAGATGTTAGAGTCCGGTGGCTGCTCGCTCTGTTTGTTATAAGACGCACACCGAGCAGATTAATGCGCTCACAGATCCAATCTTTGCAGATGTTACCGCTCGGTGTTTGGCTAGCTAATAAGCCATTAGCCTGTTAGCTTGAGCTTTGACTGAAGGCGCCGAGTGGCCAGCCAGGCTCCGAGACACACCAGCACACACCGACACATTCCGCACACCCTCCGCTCAGTTTAACCGCTAACCCCCCAGTATCGGTCAGAGAGGCGTGTTTACTTTGTGTCTCGGTCCTCCGGTGCGTCCAGCGACGGGCATCGGTCAGTTTTTAATTAGCCTACATTAGTAACAGTTCATTTTGTTACGGTATGAACTTAATCCTAGGAAAGGCAAAAAAAATATAAGACCTTTGTAACGAAATCCAAGACTTTGTATACCAAATTCAAGGCTTTTAAGGCCTTAATAATTTGAGATTATCAAATGTAAGACTTCTTCAATGCTTTTAAGACCGCGCAGGTACCCTGATACAAGTGGGAAACGTTGGTAGACAATTTTTCATCCTGGGACGTATTTTAGATCTTTATGGGTCTGAAGTTTTTACCATAGACAAAACAAAATATAGTGTAACGTTAACGTTACGCCCATTTAAACGCCTGGCAAACAAGCAAGCTGTTTAGGAAATTAGGAAGCCTAACGGAACTAGGTTATCGTTATTTGCGTTAAATATTTCTCCAAAGTTGACAGGTAGGCTACGTAAATTAATTCATTTCACAATTTCACCTTTCTACATCCAACCCGTTTACCTTCTCAAGCACCGTTCTTCCTTGGGGAAACCAACCAAACTAAACGGGAATGAGAGAGGAATAACACTTGCATTTGATGCTTTCATTTTGCTATCAGTAGCCGATATCCCCTCTTGACATTTAAGATGAAGGAACCCGACGCTGTGATTGGTCGAACTTTTCTTCTTTAGTTTTTTTTTTCCCAGCATGCTCGTGGCTGCTACGCTGTTTTAGCCTACTACCATCAAGTGTTCGACTGAGACGGCTACTGCACGTCAACAAGTGATCTCAAAGCAGTCACCTGATTTTCGCGTAGTTTAAAAGTAACACGCCGACTTATTGGGACTTTAGCTTATTCACCGTAACCCCCAGAGTTAGATAAGTCGATACATACCCTTCTCATCTCCGTGCGTGCTGTAACGCTGTCTGACGACCCCAGCATTAGCTTAGCCTAGCACAGATCATGCAGGTAACTGGTTCCAACTAGCCGACTGCTCCGAATAAGTGACAAAATAACGCAAACATGTTCCTATTTACATGTTGTGATTTGTATAGTCACAGTGTGTACAAATAATAAGGTCACATGAGACACAGCCATATTCTAACCGTATACTAAGTGGGAACTATATTCTCAGAAAGTGGAAGCACTGCTACTTGGGCGGAGTGATTAGCGCAACACCAAAAAGCACAGTTACTTCAGTCAACAAAACAAATGTGAATAGCTAGTTAGTAGCGAACGTGACTGGTGATCATGGCATTATTTGTACACCCTGTGACTATACAAATCACAACATGTAAATAGGAACATGTTTGTGTTATTTTGTCACTTATTCGGAGCAGTCGGCTAGTTGGAACCAGTTACCTGCATGATCTGTGCTAGGCTAAGCTAATGCTGGGGGCGTCAGACAGCGTTACAGCACGCACGGAGATGAGAAGGGTATGTATCGACTTGTCTAACTCTGGGGGTTACGGTGAATAAGCTAAAGTCCCAATAAGTTGGCGTGTTCCTTTAAAGTGACAAATCGTATCACCATATTTGGATGTCAAAATGCGTATCTACTACGCAAAATGCGTACAGGTTGGCAGGTCTGCAACAACAACAACGGATGCGCTAGCCACAGGTCACGGAGAAGGCCTAGAGGTAAACGGGCAGGCATTAGAAACTGGCTGAGGAACAGGGCACATCGCACACCACTGCATCCTGCTAACTAACGTCCAGTCAATAGAAAACAAGCTGGACGAGCTCAGAGCCAGAATTAAATACCAGAAGGACATGCGAGACTGCAACATCATCTGCCTCTTTGAGACATGGCTAACACCCTCGATACTGGACCATGCAATTCAACCGGCAGATCTCCTCTTAGTTCACCGCATGGACAGAATGAGTCGAGGGGAGGAGGCTCACGTTACCCACCAGGCTGAACCGGGCTGAATTGGGATGCAGCAGTCCTCGTAGCCGGGGATTTTAACAGTGCTAACCACAAGAGAGTCAGACATGACCTTCGGCAGCACATCACATGCCCAACCAGAGGAGAGAGAAGCCTGGATCACTGTTACTCACCCTTCTGTCCGTCTGCTCAATGATAACTGTGGGTAGCCCCCCACCTACCACCTCATTTTCTCGTGTTGTATATATTACTATTTTTATGGATTGTATTCTTTTTGTTTTTATTGAGACGGAACAGGTACACAATGAATTTCACTGCACATTGTACTGTGTATGATTGTGTATGTGACAAATAAATTTGATTGGATTTGGTTGTATGGTCTTGCTCAGGTTAAACCCTTTGTAAAACAAGAACATTCTTTTACTATCTAGTCAGTCATAACTGAAAAAAAACATGAATAAATAAAATCAAGAAATAAATAATTCCAAAAAAAACTGTGCATCCACAATTCAGTAAAATAAAAGACATTCAAACTTTTAAATAGTACAGTAACAGTATAAAACAGTAGTGAACCTAAAATTGGAAACATTAGTGTGCGTCCCCCCCCAACCAAAACTGAAACTTGGCATACTGTACTGATACAGTGTAAATTATTGCTAAATTGTGGACATTTTGCTAACGTCTTTTGTCCCTCTCCTTCACGCCTGTTTTACGTTCAAGTATCAGGATGTGGATGTCTGTCAGCAGAGCAGTAATGAACATTATGTACTGTTATGTATGTGTGAGTGCATTTTGGGAGGAAAAACTCAATCTGCGATAAACTGCCACTGTCACTCTGCTCTCACTGCCAGACTTTGTCAGACCGCTCACTCTCCTCAATGTTCTTTTCCATTTTGTGCTTTTCAATCCTGAAATTTGCTCTTCTGGCCTCTGCTCTTTCCTTATTTATGCTCTACAGAAAATAGGCAGATAGAGCAGCATAGACAAGAGTAAATACAGTTTAGTGTGAAAAGGGAGATTTTAAGAAAGAGAGCCAATGTATACTGTATGCTATACTACAGACCTTGACAAACTTGTCATAGAGATTGAGTCGTTCTGATTACTACACACTACACTAGCATGTCAACAGGTGAAAAGGTGCTAAGAAACTTGGAGAGGTGTGATTTTATCCGTTTGCAGCACTTAAAGCTCTTGCTGTTAGAAAATTTAAAAAGTTTGGGATGAGAGAGACTTTTGATCAATGCCGGAATAAAAAAGAGCAAAGCTACAGTAGGTCTACATACAAGGAGATCAAAGACTGAATGAACGTCTCTAGATTACTTAATGATGTAAAAAACTCAATTTTGCACATTTCAGTCTGCACCAACTTGTAATTGTAAAGAGGTATTTACCAAGGTGACCTTGATTAGTAGTATGTCCGATTTTTCTCAGTGAGCTACTTAATTACCGCAGTGATCAACAGATATGTATATCATCATCTGTTAAGTGCTGAAATATATATACTTTCTGTCATGTAGTTTGTTTGCTTGACAACAAGAAAACTAGAAAAAGCACTTGGGGTTGTATGCCTCCGCCATGTAAGAGAATAATGCAAGAGAAAATGAATACACTAATGTACAAAAACAATTACTTAGAATATATAATGTAAAATTAGGTAACGGCAGTACAACAATCAACATGTTAAATCCCACCCTGAACTCTAAATCAATTCCTAGGCTTCCCCCCCCTCCCTCCTCCCCAAGCTCTCCTTTGTGTGCACAAACACCATCAATATCTTAGGGAATGCACAGCGGAGTGTCTGTGATTGTAGGTAAATGTCACACATCTTACATAATGCCAGAAGCACCCAATTTCATTAATGAAGCCCTGGTAACTATGGCAATGAGCATCATCGGCGACCCCCGATCTAACTTATGCTAAAAAGGCCAAGAGGTTGCTATGACAACTGGAAGGAAAACAAGAGAGAGGGAGATAGTTGGAGCAGGTTTCTTGAAGCCTGGACACACACAAATACCTCTAGGCACCTAAACAAAACAATAGGCAGACATTCATTTATGATAAAAAATCACTCAATCTCCAGCATTAAAAGTATGGGCAAACACCGTGATAAAAAGGCTTCGTATAAACAATGACTAATAACAGAAACAAGAGTAAAGCCGGGCTCAGACTACAGGAGTTTTAAAATCCGATTTTTATCGTCATCGCAATATCAACTGGCGCAGTACACATCGCGAAAGGCTGCGACATATCGCGAAAGACAACGATTTTTTTGTGTTAGTTGAAAGAAAATATCAGTAGGAAACTGCACTTTACAATGTAATATAATAATGTCACTCTTTTTTTTAGAGGTGCCTTTTATATTCAAATCAATGTTCAATATGTTCAATAATAGAATGGTGGTAATGATTTCCTTACATTTGTTTTTAATTCAACAAGCAATTTGTTGTATTTTAGCAGAATACTGAAAGTAGCAGAAATGCAGAACTGAGTACACTTTAATATCTTAATTTAATATCTTATTTATCGCATCGTTATAGCGATATTCAACAATGTTATCGCATATCACATATTTTCCTTATATGGTGCAGCCAAGCTATTCTTCTCTCTAATGTCAAACATGCACACACTACAAGATTTGAAAATAATGGCACATCACACACTACCAGATATTATTAAGATTATTGTGTGATGATGTAAGATGTAACACCATGCAGCTGCGAACAGTTCGGGAGGTTTAAGGTCCTGGACCACATTTCTCCGCCGATTATCATCAGGTATGGTAAATTGGGGATACATCGGCCCAAACTCTTGTGACTGGCTTAAGGAACCAGTTTGGGATCCCTTTTGGACTTATATCACACTGACTGATAATAAATGAATGTTGCCTCCTGATAGTAATTTATATTATCATATGTTTCAGGTTCCATGTATTGTAAGCAACAAGAAATGTCTCACAATGTATACTGTGTTGTACCAAAGATGAAAGCAATACAAGTTAGAATTATAAAAAAAAAAACATTCTCTGCTTTAGGTCCAACCCCTAGCATGTCTCTCCACTGACACACACGCTCGCACTTCTTCCATTCTGTAATTTGCTGGAAAGCCCTCTCTTTGGATTTGCTGTCTCTCTACAGTATATTGCTCCATCTCTAACATCGTCTTCATGTTCTACTGAGCGTAAATGCACTGCAATACGTGACTTGACCTATATTCTCTGTAACATCTTCGCTTCAGCAATCTCTTTTTGTACGAATGTGTCATAGACCATCCAGGAGCCCATGTTTTCCTTGTGGTCTGTCTGTGCCTAAACATCTGCAGCCTCCTGCCAACTGTGTGTGCTAATTGTAAGATGAAGTAGTGAGAGAGGTGTCTCCCCTTATCATTTGATAATAGGGCAAGGTATTATGTGTTACAACTAGAGATGTTCCGATACCAGTATCGGTATCGGCTCCGATACTGCCTAAAACGCGGGTATCAGTATTGGGAGGTACTAGAGTTTATGCACCGATCCGACATCACGTAATAAAGCCCTTAAGAAAATCTATGTTAAAGTAGTTTATTTATGTTCTTTTTCCGTTATAACTGACTGTCACTGAATAATAAAAGAAAGTTCTGTGGCATTCATTGTTTGTGTTTGTTCATGTTTCACAAAGAGTTTAACCTGAGCCAGACCGACAACAAAGATAGAAATAATATCACATCCATACAGGGATAGTAGTATACAGTTGTTAAAACATAATAAAATATATGACACACTGGTATCGGAGCAGTACTCGGTATCGGCCGATATGCAAGTTCAGGTATCAGAATCGGTATCGGGAAGCAAATAATGGTATCCGGCCATCTCTAGTTACAACCAGACAGATCATTGATTTGCAACAGCTACCCAATGAAACAAACAATATTTAACTTTAGCAGCTAAAGCATGAATTCAAGTACATGTGATTCATAGACACAACTCAAGAGAAAAATGATTTCACTTTGCTGCAGAGGAGGACATAAACCAGGCACAGGCCAAAACCCAGAAGGCTCCTCTTATGAAAACAGATGATATTAAGTTAGGAGATGTAAATAAATTAGGAGACGTGAATTTAGAAAATGGATGGTTGGATGTAAATTAATTGATTCAGGCTCAAATAAAAAGATAAGATAGATGTAAAGAAGAGAGGTCTTAACGTAAAATATCATGCAAGTTCAATTACAATTAGACAATTTTCCCTGTTTTTTTATACTGCATGTATTTAACGCAGTGTATATATATTTGAAGAATTATGCAGTCAGATATAATGTATGGATGAATAAAGGCCAGCAACTAATGATTAGTCATTATAGATTAATCTGGCAGTTTTTGTTTTTTTTTAAACTGTGAAATGCCCAGTATTTTTCCTTTGGCCGAAAGTGGCATATTCAAATAGTTTTGCTTTGTCCGACCAACAGTCCAAAAAGAAAATTATTCTAATGAAGCAATTTACAAACAATTATGCAATACCTTTCTGTTGATCAATGGACTAATCGATTAATCAACTACTCGTTTCAGCTCAAAAATGGAATAGGTGGAAATAGACAGACAGACAACTATAACGTCACACTAACCAAAACACAAACTGTTTAACTGCCGTCTAATGATAAAGAAATATTTCATTCTTAATAGGAACTAAATTACTATACTATTTATTGAAACCATAGCCAGGAGCATGAACATATTACTTAAGCTACAAAACATGGAACTTATTTGCACTTTAAAGATGAAATCCATAACTTGCCCTGCAGCATTTTGTTGCACTCTGCAAGTAAACAGTAATTACATGCAGCTGGAGTCTGCAAAAGGAAAATGTAACATTTCTACACAATCGGTGTGGAAAACATGCACATCAATCCTGTCCATGTGCTGAGTCCAAAAAACTGTAACTGCAATTTCTATCTCCCAAAAGGACTTGCAACACTTTACATTTTCTCTTTATTAGATTGGGACAAGTACAACATTTTGAGTCCAAATTGGTTCTTCATCAAGTACAGATAGAACAGAGAATCAATCAAAGTGGGAAGTCCTCTGTACCTAATGGAAAGCAAGTTTGCGCTAGAAACTTTGTACTTTACCTAATGTTAAAAAAAAAAAAAAACATTTTGAAGAGAGGAGATAACAGTGTTAGGAGGAGATAATGTGCATTTGTGGTTTTGGAAGCTACATATCACAAACAGAAATGAATCAAACACACAAACGTAACACAACCCAGGTCATGAATTAACCCATCTTATGACAGATATGTATATGTGCAACAATCTACAGCCACGATAAACACAAAGGACGTATCTTATGCTTGTTAGACAGGAGTAGTTTTTACTTCCGTCTCCAACCAATTAGACAGCCTGGCTATCATGAGAAAAAGACAGAAAGAGTTAAGGTGGCTTCATTTCACTGCACAATCAATGAGACAGGATCCGTTCCCACAGTACAGACCACGTCCACAGACAACCACCCACCCACGCATCAGACTGCACAAACATAGTGCACATAAAAAAAACACAACTACGCTTATGAAAGTGGATGCTGCCTCGTAACCATGCCAGTAGACACACAGAAAGATGAGGGAGAGATTCTGAGCGTTGGCAACAAAAACATGATCACCTGAAGAAAAATACAGGAAGGCTGACATCAAAGTATGATGGGATAAAAACCATAAAAACCTGATCAAAGACCTTAAGTGTTGACATTAACACTGAGGACAAACTCTGTCCCAAGACATCCCAACTCTCCATCACTACCCTGAACACAACACTGGTGCAGCAGCATCCCATTTGCTTCTATCGATTCATTTTGTTCTGCAAAAGCTTTACCTGTAAATAATGCAACTATGGTCCTGTTTTCTGCAATGCTTACTAATATCCAGGAGTGCTTTGGCAGCAACAGTACACATGAGAAAATGAGCGCTAACGAGAGAGCAAACTGACTAATGGGCTTTTTAGCCTGACACGAACGCTGGTGCTGCAAACAAGTAAAAAGCAAATACTATTTTTTTCTATTTTGTGCCAGACAAGCTTGCTAAATGGTCCAAAATTCCTCCCGGGCATGAGGGGAGCAATCTAATCTGATCTGGAGGAAACATTTAGCCAGAGTTATGGCTGCTCGGAGGAGATCTTCCAAGAGATTTCACTTCCTCTTTCCACAAGAGCCACTTAAATGTTTCATCAGTCATGTTTCATAAATAATAAACGGTTTGTCTCTTTTGTGTGTTTCTTCTTCTTCTTTTTTTCCATTTTACTTTGTCACTCTTTTGATTTAATTAAACACGCCATTTTGGAATATATAGATAACTAAATGAAAAAATCTTTCTTACTTTCTCTCACAAGCCCCCCACAAACTGATCAATAAGAGAGTGGATAAACGCACAAGAATATCAATAACGATTATTTCTTTGAACATAAAGCAGAAAAACACACACACACACACACACACACACACACACACACACCTTGCTGTCTGTGTGTGTGTGTGTGTGCGTGAATTCTCCAGAAATAGCTCCATTGTGGCCCAGTCTATCAGAAAACAAGCACTCAGACACATGAACACACAAAAAGACTGAAACACACATACACTTCTCCGACAAAGCCCATTCTCTCTTGATCAATAAGAGAAACAACAAAGCTGATCAATTCTATTGATGTTAATGACAGCATCACTCAATTAGCCATCACTTCTCACCCGCCAGAACCAAGTTACGCTTGTGATTTTATCACCTGAAGCCGGCTGTTTCTCTCCCCTGAGAAAAGAGTAATGGTGTGTTTAAATGAGCCTCCACATGGCGAGAGTACTGGCGCTGCTGAGATCTGGGTGAGCGAGAGTCAGATTGCACCGAGGGCAGGGATACTTACTGCTTCTCCAAGTGACAACAAAGATGTGTTCGCTGAATATATAAGAGAGTCTCCCGATGTTCCCGGGGACTTTAGAGCAAATGCAACCTGCTTTTAGTTTAATGCCAGCTTGTTGGATTGTTAAGATGTGGTCAAATAAAACTGCAGGTGAAAACATCTGTTTCTGTATCTAGAGACTTTTAGCAACATTTTGATCTTACAGTAACATTAAGGTGGTTTGCCTATTAGCTTGACAGCTGGGTAGAGTTGAAGAAAAGTAACCCAAAATTGGAAACTTATCCATCTTCTCAGATATTCTTTGCCGTTTATTTATAACTACCTACACCACACCAAAATGATCTTTTCAGATACCTCTATCAGTAGTTTTAGACACAGAATTATACCATGATGTCATTTCCTTGCAATTCCAAAGCACTGACAAATCATCACACCTATGAGCCAATCTGTAAAACACAGCCATCAGGTGAGCAAACACATGATTGCTTAATTATAGACACACCAATCAGGTTTAAGCACTATAACAATGCAGCAGGTAAGTCTAGTATTTTCTGTACTGTATTTTCAGTTTTTTTCAGATCTTTTTGTTTGCTGTTGTTTTTTTACTGTGATTGTATACTGTACTGGATACAGTATTTTCTGTTTGTCTGTTGTTTGCTGAGCTAACAGTATTATGCACACTACTGTAGTAGCATGAAAACTGGGACATGTTTTGTTGTGATTCTCCATGTTGACATGTTGACTGATTTGGGTATATGGGGAGAGAAATAAATTATATTCTGCAGCATTGGTCTTGTGTAGTGTTTGGTGAACTTACTGTGTAATTACACTTTCTCTGTGTACTTCATTTACAGTACTCTAATCACTGAGAAGTAGAATTGCTAAAAGTGTTTTAGGTTAGCAACAGCAGTGTGCAACTGGTTCAAACAGAACTAAGTCATATGAAACGTGTGTTTCTCATATGGTAACAAAATAGGGTTTTTATAAATTAGTTTATAGTTTTTGCAAGAGTGTTAGGTGACTAACTGGGTGTGTGGTTGTGCTAATTGTGTGTAGTGTTTTGAAAAAACGTTCCCTGTTTTCGAAATAGTGCTTAAGCAATCGAAAAAAAGAACTGTAATATAGCTACGTTGATAGGAAAGGATGAACCTGCAAAGCCTTCAGATATCAAAGTAAAAATCTATAAAAATGGGGGGATTTTAATTACCTTACTTTATTTTATATAATACATTTTACATTATAATTTTTCTTATATATATTTTTTTTATAAAGTTGCTGCTGTAAGCAAACAGAAATGTTAAGTGCAATGCAATGACTATGTGTAATGTGAAACGGTGGCTCATAGTGATGAACCTACAAGAATTACCACCCGACGGCATTTCCGCTCAGCTCTACGGAGCTTTATTTTCTAAAATACTGTACACTAACTGCCCAGCACCAAATTGTAGACACAGTTAGCGAATAGCTGTGGACCACTGTGAAGCATTTAGCAGCTGAAGAGCCAGATTCTTCCCTCAGTAGTTGGTGGAGTCCAAAACAGAGCTACTAGGAGAGTGAATACTGCACTTACATTCACCAGGTGAATCACCAGAAACACAACTTCAAATGATTGCTTGTTGCTCCGTGCCTGTTGGATGAGTAAAATAAGCGCCATGTAAGCTAACAAGTTTGCCATATCAACTTAAAAGTATATTTAGTGCTGTGTTTACAGCTTGTTTCCACTGCAGGTTTAATATGTGGTGATGTATAAAACTCACATTAAAGCCACCTTACATCGACACAGCATGCATTAAATATATGGTCATCTACGTTTAAAGTCATGTGTTCAAACTAAAAACAAGGACGTGTGGGTCGTTACACTACAGTTTGGATATAAGCCTTAATATTAAACTTAGACTATTGTTTCTCCCCATTTTGTTGTAACAATAAATTCAAGGTTAACAATAAATTCGAGGTTGATGCCATCAATTCTGTTTTTAAAGTAATCAATACTGCCACCGAAAAAAAGGTATCGGTGTCTGGATGGGAAGACAGAGAGAGAGAGAGAGAGAGAGAGAGAGAGAGAGAGAGAGAGAGAGAAGAGCGAAGAGAAGAAGAAGAGAGAATAGCAAGAAGAAAAGAGGGAGGGAGATAAGAGAAATTAGAAAACTAATCCAATCAGAGAGGAAAAAGAATGTGTGTGTGTGTGTGTGTGTGTGTGTGTGTGTGTGTGTGTGTGTGTGTGTGTGTGTGTGTGTGTGTGTGTGTGTGTGTGTGTGATACCGTACAGAGAGATGGAGTGTGGGGAGTTACTGCAGGTTTCAGTGTCCTCAAAACATAAAAATGTGAGAAATCTGATCGTCTGTATGTGTACATTGGGCCTCGAGTAATGTTTGGATCATTGAACCGAAGACCTTTGCACTCTCTGTGTGTACACACACACACACACACACACACACACACAGTATAGCATAATCTTCTTAGCAATCACAAGGTTTGACTGTTGGAACAGAACAAAGTTCACATCATCAACAACAACAGAGGTGGCATTTCTACCAATGAGAGAGACAGGAAGAGAAGAAAGCTAAAGAGACGGATAATAAAGAAAGACAGACACAGAGATAATCACAACTTTTACCTCTGGACTGAACCGACCCTATTTTCTCCCTGAGGAATTATTCTGTGGATTAGTGAAACCTGATGTGACACAACCACACCGACGGAATTCTAAAACGTTTAAGTCTTGAAGTTATGTGACTTAAGTACGGACGGACAACTGCCAGGACAACTATGTAACGGCAGACATCTGCAAGTATTTTCCACCTACATCCATTCAAACCTGCCTTTTTGAGGATCCTGAAAAACTGTAAGTAGATGTTTAATAAATCAAGACCGTGTTTTCGGGGAGTACTAGTTTTAGAATACTCAGACCCTGCACCAGAGTGAATCATTTTGTGTGTGCTATTTCTATTACATCCAAACATTAAGGAAATGACACATTAGACTTTAACATTAGCACAAACTAGAACAGCCACTACTACAGTGCTTTGTGCTCAAACATTTTTTTCAGTTGGGGCTGGGTGAAACGTTAAAATAAATAGGATCAATGTCACAATATGTTCATGTATCGAAAAGCACATAGT